>NC_052114.1:5809793-5816857 GCF_012273895.1 Zerene cesonia
TTTTAAACTCCAAGCAAATACCCGAGGTACTAGTTGAGCACCTTATCTATAGACGCATGCGCAGTAGCATAAAAATGATAAGCAGCTGGCATGCTCTATCTTTATTTGACAAACGGTGTTTATCGTAAGTTTCTCTCGCTTTTATTTATCATTAATCGCTGGCAACCACTATTTGCGGGCATTTTTGCATAGGCACCTATATCTCATCATGTAGAGAAAAAATTAATCTTCGATTTGGTATGTATCACATGATAATACATTATGAACGTATATATTTCACAAAAGTATACCTGTTTACACCTGGCTGACATTAGGTTGCGGCCAAGTGAGAGATGGCACCTTGAACTTTTTCGGTATCTCAGGTAAATATCTTTCTAATGAAATATATCTTTTAACAATTACAAGTGAACGTAATAGTTCAAAAATAAATAATTAATTACATTTTAATTGAAATTAATTGCGGCCAAATTTGGATGGGCACCTTTGCGGATCGGCATGGGTTTAGTTATAAATATCGATAAAAATTATGTATTATTAATCAAACATATGAACGTATAAATCACGCGGCCGGATCTCGTACTATTATCGTTATATGGAAACTTGAACAGATAATGAGTTAGTTCCGTATAAAAGTGTAACATTTTTATTTATTAGATTTAGATATTTGTCATTTATTTTTTGTTTGGTCAAATTATTTTTTAGTGCCAAGATATACTTATGAGAGATGATGACCTAAGGTTAACGACGAAAATATGCTGTGACGAAACTAGACCAATTTAAAACGTATAACCAATTGAAATGTCTTGTAGGTATGATGTAAAATAGATGTAATATAATATACTACGCCCGCTGCTAGCCTGCGTGGTCAAAGAAAAAATTTACAGTCCGCGTTGGAATTGTTTTTTATCCCGGAAATCCTTCCGGAATGAAACGATTCCATGTTTTTTGGGGTCTCAAACTTCGGTACCAAATTTCATCAAAATCGGTTCAGTGGTTTAGGCGTGTAGAGACAGACAGACAGTGAGAGTAACTTTCGCATTTATAATATTAGAAGAGTTTATCTTATGTTTGTTAATATATAACAGGTAATGTTCGTAAATGTATATTCAGCTTATCGTCTTAAAACGCATTAAATGTTTTTTAATGTGTCAAGAGCCACGAATACTTTTTTTATTATACTTTAACGATTTGTAAATGAAGCATACCTAATTAGGGTAAAATTTTGTATAGAAATGCATTTCAAATATTTACTCGGTACATAAAATATTCTAGTGAAAAAACAATTGAAATTTTTAAAATGTTAAAACAGGCAGATGTGATCAAATATTAAATATTTATTTAATACGCACCATACCAACACCGTTATTTTAATCGCTATAAAAGGTACCTATACCTAGATATCGTTTAAAATCATGCAAATACCTTAAAATTAAGTACTTAATTACCTTAACGAGGTATCCGTGGGCGCGACTGAGACCAAACAAAGACGGGAGATTGCGAGCGCCGATAACAGTTACAAACAAATTTTTACTTATTGGATGTAATGATAACTTAAAGCCTATCTCTGGGTCCAAGCTGCCACTACCAGCGAGTTGATTATCCTTATTATTATTTAAAATATTTTTTAATTTACTAAAGGAAAACGCCATCGTATCTAAAAAAACATTAAGCTATATTATCCGCAGTCCACTATCAAACGCACATAAAACCGGTTTAGTGATTAAATTGATTGGAACACTTTAACACAATGTACAGTTTTCGTTGCACTTCATGTTAATTAAGTGCTTACTACAAATACAAAATAAAGTATTGAACAAATAAAAACTTTGTAAAGTTTTATGAATCAACCATTGAAGTAAACACAAACACCAACGTTTGACAAATCACAATTGTTATTTGTTACTGAATTGAATAGTTTGAGAAGTTATGAACTGTCAAAACTTGTATGTCAAAATATAACGCATGACATTTTTTACACCAATACTACAACTACAACATGCAACTTAAGAAAAGTACTATATCACATACATTCAACGCAACGTTTTTGGGATATTTATAATTTAGCCGTATTTTATATTAACATTTGTTATGCATGCCACCTAGTGTAAATTTTATGTACGATTATTTTAAAAATCAATAGTGACATAAATAAACCAAGAGATGGCGCAAGACGCAAATTGGCAAGGAAGTCGTTAGAAATTAACCTATCTAGGTTCCAGCAGTCTGAGCGATTTTTAAATCTTGTCAACTATTCTTAATTTTCACACAATCTCATTTTGCTGTATTAAAACTACTTTACGGAATTAAAACGATATTGTATTAGCATCCGATTTAAATTAACAATTACCTATTCAACTTTTCATAGAATAATTCACCCATTTAAAGGTATATAAGCGATTTACATAGATTTGTGGTTTTTGTGTTTAGTTGTATTATACTAGTTGTATTAAGATTAAAAAAAAACCCCGCGTAGTTAAAGAAAAAGATAGACAGCAATATTCAAATATCATAAGTTATCCAAATAATATAGCTTCGATTTAATTGAATATTAAAACACCAATTATATAAAAATATTTTATTCATATATCATTGAACATTACACAGCAATCTGTACAAAACAGGTGCATATTATAGTCACAATCTGAACATTATTATTACCATATACATAAGACATCGAGAAATAAAATCTGATTGCAAACAAATAAACATTTATAGCTCATAAGTTTACGACCTAGAAAACAGTTGTCTCAGACATGCCATAATCCCATCATAGTAATGTATTAATATTGATACAATTAACACAAACATAGCGAAACAAATCCCTGTAATGTACATAAATTGGCTAGCTTCTTGGGGAGTCGCAAGGAGTTCTTCACTGCTTGTATCTCGATCCAAAGCATCGAACTCTGATGTATCTGAAACACAAATATATTTAAAGGGATTGTTGATAATAGAAATTTACAGATACTAAACATGTAAGTAAAAATAGATGAAAAAAGAGCTGGCGAAAAATGGTCAAAAATTTTGCAGTTGTCACAAGTCAATAATACAAAATAATATAGTAATTACGAAAACGACATTAAAACGTAAGCACGACAGTCCTATCCTAAATAGTGTCCCAAGCTGCTTACAATATGGCGAAAATGCGAGTCGCCCTTCGTCCCCCGCACGATTGACCTGTCTCAATGCCTTTGTTGAATGTCTGTATGGATTATTGGACAGACTGGTACTATCACACCCTTATTTTCCATTAATACTTAAAATATTACATATTTAATTCAAAGTTACCTGCTGGAGTCTCGACATCGCAAATAACATCCCCTTCAGTTATTTGCAGATCAAGAAGTTCCTTGACAGACAGCAGAGCCTCGGCAGGTGCCTCACCAGGGAATAAATAATCACAGAGATATAGAGAGCCGACGGGAACTAAGACTCGCCTAGGTGGTTCATTGAAACAGACTTTTTCTGAAAATATAATTAAAGTGATTTCAGTTAATAAACAGAAACAGGATGTATTGAATAAACATTTCTGAAAAAAAAACATTGAAACACAAACACATACCTTCAGGTAACAAGTTATCATCAATCAAAGCATCACAGTGCATTGTGAAACGTGATGCAAGTGACCTAATAATATCCTGTTTCACAGCAGCAATTGCTTCACCTACGGTGGCTTTTGGGTACATGAATACACTTGATGCTACTACACCACTGAAATGTATATTACCATCACATTCTAGATATTCAACAGTCTCGGGTAAAGAATTCTCCTGCAAATATAAATAAATAAACAATCAAAAAATTCGTTTTGGAAAACAAAGCAAGCATAACAATAATAAAGGTCTCGAAAACTTCAAATCAGCATAATTTAAGTTGCACACATTGGTGAAAATATAGACCTAGACCTAGTAATAAAGACCCAGTAATTATATAATAAAATTTTACTACGTATATAATCTTTCAGTAAGATATACTTACAAATGGCACAAACAATGAAACATGCATTGATTTCAACACATCTGGTGCAGATTTTGTACTATTTTTTAGTTTCTTCTTTTTATTAAGCTGTTCTAATTGTTCAGAACCCTCTTTCAACTCTCCATCAATAAACATAACACTAGATTCAATTGTTTTATGTGCAGATTCCAGAATTTGCTGCAAATAAAATATTTTTGAAAGACACGCAGCATTCTTGTAACTAAATCAAATTCAAGAGCTAACAGAGAAAATAGAGTTCCTTCTTTCTGTTTTTTTTTCAAGTTTGGATACAACTAGTTAATTGTATTACAAATAAAATGACACAAACCTGAAATTGATGTTTCACCGATATACCACTCTTCTTCACTATGACAGGATATACTTCATCAAATTCATAATAGCAGTCCAACCTTTGCCATTGCTGTGGTTTTGGTAAGAATTTCCACTCTACAGGTTTAATCGAAGTCTTGTTGCCTGTCCCAACCTCAACGCTTTTACAAGTCAATACTTTAGTACTTGTACACATATGCAGTATCAATCTCTCGTTTGAATGAGGATAGTTACCAGCCATATATGGATTGACATTCTGGGCTTTGAATGTGTAATTTAAAACTGACTTCACTTTACTGAAATAATTGGGATCTTCAAAGATATCTTCATCACTTGTTACAAATATACCTGATAATATATTTAACATATATTAATAATAAAATAAATAATGAGTTTATTTTCTTTTAATTTAAATTAAAAGTTGATAATGAGTACACTTTATTTCATTACAAAACTATCAATGGAATATTTACAGGAATGATAGAGAAATATATATTATTTTCTTAAGTTGTCCTCACATATGTTTTAAAAATCTTTCCAATAACGAAATTACAAAATTTACCAACCTTGAACAAACATTCCTCCAGGCAACATTCTAGTAACATGTTTGGCATGATCAGCTACCCAGGTTTCAGATACTCCTAACAAATTTCTTAAAGGCTCCGGTTTCTCTGATGTGTAACTAGTCTCCGATACACCATCGGGACTTTTTTCTTCTGGTGTTCGGGCGAGATGAATGACATTTTCACGTGCCTCAGTTATCTAAAAAACATTTTATACTAATAAGATAACTTAAAATCCTTAATGACACGTATTCCAAAAAAATGTAAGGCGCCTACCTGTCCCAAAATTAAACCAATTACATAAACTTCTTGAGTTGCGTATTGTTCCAAATATTGAAGGCAATGCTCGGGTGAATAAACTGTCCTTACCATCTTGATTAACTACAAATAAATCAATAAATATTTATACAAATCGAAATCAGTGTCTCCATAACCAATTTCAAGCACTTCACTTTATGTTAATAAAGTACAGAAAAATTATTTAGCCAGTTAGCGGGGAAACATTTTTTAAAAGTACATACTTATAATACCCAATTCAGATAAGTACCTACCACCGCATATACCTCTGATTTGTTTTAAGCAGTTTTACACACAGAATAAGTTGCGATGGTTGTAAAATTTACAGTAAGTTTACAAATTACACTTAACACTTGTCGCCTGTCTATTTTTATATTTATTTGTCAAACCACAAACATCACTTGACATTTGACTGCTGGCAGTCTATTGCAACGTCAGACGTCAGTTTTAAATCTCAACCACAGAGTGCACACTACTACTATTTGAAACACTAGATAGATAGGAAGGTAGCTTTCTATATGAACCTCTTCATTTTGCAACTGCATGAATATAGGCTTTGTATGATTACCTCTAATTTTATATTGAAAAGCACTTACTTGTCATGTGGTTACATTTAGATTTAGATATCATCTATATATAAACACCTTCCATCGAGATGTTAAATAATGCATTGAAATGTTACATTTTTAGGCCTTAACGAGCTTTTCTGAGAGGACGTTCATGTAATAATATTGTGATGTTTGTGGGATCGTCACTCTTGCCCCGCATTCGCCATGTTGAAAAAGGGTTCACTCTTTATCACCGTAACTTACAATACTTCAAAAAATTTCACAAAGTATTATTCGAAGCAGATTGAATTGTATACAACTATATAATATAACCTTTTACTATTAGATGAAGAATAAAAAGTAATAATATAAGTACAAAAGCAAGTTGCCAATTTTGGTCATTTTTTTTTCATTAAATGAAAATCCTTCTTCTTAAAAATCTCATAAAAACTTTACTCATAAAAATGATTAGCCTTACTTTTCAACTCTGTGTTAGGCTTACATACTTCAGGAGAAAATAAATCTACTCTCTATCTTCTAAACTTTATACAGTCATTTTCAACAGGGCGCCCGTGCAAAACGCAAAAACGCAAAAGCTGTAGAATGTTATCATGCATTCGAAAACGTTGTCTATCATCTACAGATTACGGATCAGAGTTCGATATTGAAAACGTATACGATTGAAACCCAGCGTAAGAGATCACATATAAATGTATGTGCTAATTACATTTTCATACTATAATGCTATAAAAGGTACTTGAACTCAACAAATTGAAAACTGAGCCTGCAATGCAGCGAATATTTGGTACCTGTTTAATATTTTAATTTAATTTTAATATAATGCAATTATGCTAGTATGACCTATTCATATCAAGTTTCTAAAGAAGGAAACAAATGTTAGAATTGCTTCACTGTTTTTCGAAATGTTGTTTTTATTTTTGAAAATTTAATGTCAAGTTTATGAAATATAAACTTTGTTTATCACATTTTTAAAGGATTGCTTTTATATCTATTTTTATCATTGATTTTTAAGGACGAAGATAAGTTAATGATTGAATTTATTTATATTTTATTATATAAGTAGTCTATTTTGTTAGAACTGCGATAGAAAAAATAATGATATGATCATTAGTTTAAACACAAAAACTAATGATTTTAAGACGGGTTATATTTTTAAAATTTTATTTAATTATTATTTTTATCAGTCTTTTACAAACCAAACATATACATATATGATTTATTTTAACATAATATATTCGTGGCATATATGTATATTTGGGGGGCAATGTTGCTCGCGTCCGTAGGACTTACCATCTTGTCCATCCAAGACCCACCCTACACGTGTCCC
>NC_052114.1:5817857-5836691 GCF_012273895.1 Zerene cesonia
AAATATTGATAAAAATTATATATTATTAATCAAACATATGAACGTATAAATCACGCGGCCGGATCTTAGACTATAAGGAAACTGTCTGAAATTATAGTACTATACTCATTTTTGGTAATCGTACCTGTCGTAGCTAACGCCAATTTCTGTCTATTGCTACATTAGTTATTATCTTCATAAGAATATATGAGACTTAGACTTAAATAATAATATCTATTATAGAATAAGAGTTTAAAAAATTTAAAGAAGGAAATTTTTATTAAAGCCATTCAATTCTTAAATTTTTTATTTTCTTAGTAATACCTCAAAAAGTATGTCACGTATTTGACTGCCTCAGCTGGCCATGATTTTCCGTGCGTATCCACCTATATTATGAGCTGGGAAACTAATGGATACAATGTACATTATTCTTAAAAAAAATTATGTTGTATGCTTTTGTGGTATATTTATTACTTCTTATCAGGTATGGCTAGAATACCTACAATCGAACAATAATGACTGTAACGAGTGCATCGAAATAATCAACAACATGTGTATTTTAAAAAAAAGGACAATTGCATGCTGTGTTTGGTATTAACTCAGTGTTACTTGAATATTAAATAATTAACTGTGTGTGTTTTTTTTAATATGAAACTATATTAAAAGCACCTCATAGTACAAATAATGCCGTCGTTCTGTGAATGATTAATAAGACTACGGCACAATATATAATAGTTGTATAATATACAATATAATTTTATGATATATAATAGTATAGTTTAAGTCATACTTGGTCCCTTAAGCATATTGCGGCGTTAGTATGCATAATATACTCATATTTAAATATATTGTGCATACCAAACGCCGTTCATGCAACTTGTTTAAAAAAATAGCTGAATGAATTCTAAATTATTGTTTAGCAAGTTATATGAGAATTCTACGAGGAAAGTTATGTCCTTGTTACGTAGGTTTTATTTTTCTATGCGATACAAATTCATTTAATAAAGTACTAGCTGTGACCCGCGGTTGAAACCGCGTAAGTCCGTATCCCGTAGGAATATCGGTATAAAAAGTGCCTGTGTTATTTCAGTTGTCCAGCTATCTACGAAGCGAATAGTATTATTATTCACCAATAGATGTCAGGAAAAAAAAAAACACGAATAAAACACGAATATGACATTATTTCAGTTGTCCAGCTGTCTACGAAGCAAAATAGTATTACTATTCACCAATAGATGTCAGGGAAAAAAAAACACGAATAAAACACGAATATGACATTTTCTAAAAAAAATTCCTAGCTAGATCGATTTATCGCCCTCGAAAACCCCTATATACTAAATTTCATGAAAATCGTTGGAGCCGATTCCGAGATCCCAATTATATATATATATATATATATATATATATACAAGAATTGCTCGTTTAAAGGTATAAGATATTTAGAACCGTCACCAAATCGATCTTTATAGACGTCAACGGTGATTATCGTTTTTGTTATCATTGTACCCTATTCATTGTGAACGACGCGTTATCGGTCTCTTATCTGCGGCTATGCATTTTCGGTGTTCCAATAACTTATTAATAAGATTGTACCATGAAATTGCTAATATTAATATAATGCGCTGTTGACTACAGGCTAGATAATATAATGGATATGTTGTTATTTTTTTTGAGCAGACTTTCGGTTGTAGCTATATAAAATAAAAGTACCTACTCGCTTCATAGCACATATAATATGTATATCCACAAATATGTTGTACCTGATTTAAATAGTAGTCATTTAAATAGATTAAAATATTTTGAAATGTATCTATAATTGTACCTACGCCTCTTTATTGTGACTCCTTTCTGAGTAATGAATAGAAATATACAACATTTATTGGATGATAATGTAACGTAATATCTGTTGCCCATTGTTGTTATTGTTCATTGGCTAATTGTAAGTTACAGAAGAACTTGTCCGAAAATGAGCAATGTAATCTGATAAATTTAATCGTATTGTGAACCCATACGATATAACTGAAAGTTATAACCTAACCTAAGAGAAACATGACACGAATTAGCATCAATTTGTTGCCAAAAGTGAGTGAAAGTACGGCTTTTATTGATAAATCGTAATTTATACCACCTATGAACTACATACTTAACACTGCCAAACTTAGATGAAGAAAAAAAATATTCTCGAAGATACTTTAGAAATTGAACATTATCATGGAATTTATTAATAATATTAATGCATAACACGTTTTGAGCACTATAGCAAAAACGTTCTATGTTAATAATATCTAAATGTAATCAAATTTTCCTGCATACGTAGGCAATTTATTAATCATAAACATACTAATATCAACACGAGCAAATCTAGTAAACTGTAGGTAAACACATACGAGTATATCCCTAGAAATAATTAAAAGCAATTTTTGCCCTCAGAATATCGATGTCATCCCATCAATATTATTAATTACCGTTCTGGAGCTTGTTTGATCGGAACTTGATACACCGCAGATACCACAGTACCACATAATAGTAGTGCCCGAGTTAATTTTGTTTGATATGTTTGTCTTACTTCTACGTACGTATCATATTTCTTTTCGTGCAAATAATGATAATTATTGCTTAATGAACACAATCAATCTTGATTATTCTTACATTATTAAAAAGCGTAATGGTCAACAAATATCATAAGGTGGCTCTTGAATAGATTATTTAGTAGGCTTACATCTCGTTAGTTCCATAGAATGTTTTATAAGCATAGCATTAATTAAGGTTCTCAAGTAAGGATAATAATTATTCAATGAAATACTGTAGCGTACTAACGCCGGTAGTAATTCACTATCGGAGGACAATTAAGCTCCAGTTATGTTAATTAAATTAACGCTCAGATAGCGCTGCAACCCTGTAAGATCGTTAATTTATTTCCCTCGAGATAAAAGTAACAATAAATAACATATTGCCTTTCAAAGAGAAAAGGATAAACTTCAGTAATCCTACTCATATTATATCCTATCCTACTAATATTATAAATGCGAAATTTTGTAAGGATGTGCGTGCGATTGTTACTCTTTCACGCAAAAACTGCTAAACCGATTGCAATGAAATTTTGTACGTAGATAGCTGGACAACGTGAATAACATATAAGCAACTTTTCATCCCGATATTCCTACGGGATACGGACTCACGCGGGTGAAACCGCGGGGCTCAGCTAGTATTATCGAGTTGTTTACTTCCATTTTCCCGAATGATGTCCCCTCGATGATAGCAGTAGGTTTGTTTATCCTTCAAATAATTAACTTAAAGATTCAAATTAAAGTTTCCTCGAATAAAAGGTTGGGGTCGTGGCAAACACCTAAATTGTTAATTTTACTTAAATGAGTAATAAATTAGTATTTAAATAGATTATTTAGAAAAGGGTAAACAATTGAATTATGAGAAATATATCACGATATAAACATGCTATTAATCTATTATTTCAGTATTTTCTCCCGTTCCCTGAAAAGGATACACGTCTTCCAAATATTTAAAAATCATCAGGGGGGATCATGTTTCTGAAGTGTAAATTATTCTGCATTGCCAATGCTAGTACTGCGTTTCCCAAATGAACGCAAACTGCTGCCCTTTTATTAAATTACCGTTGTTCGGTCATATAACACCTTTAAACAATTTCCTTTTCAATATGTTACACAGATTATTTAGAAACAAATTTTAATAATTCCAGGTAAAAGTTTTCCCTGGGGACAGCAAATATGAGACGACGTTACAAGAAAGCTCTTGGCCTGTTTGGAACGAAGATTTTAAGTTCCAGCTGAAACCAAAAGACGCGAAAAAGCCAAATGAGAAAATCGATCTTCAAAGTCAGCTAGCTGGCCACTTTTTGTCATTGACAATTTATGCTTTATTGGAGGCGCCAAAACCAGATATAGATAAGAGAAAAAGCGCCAAAACTCTAGATGCTAAGACAACTATGAAATTGATGACCGATGACGAACCAAAGACAAAATCTGGACTATTGGAAAAAACATTCAGTAGTTTTAAATCTACTAAAGCTGAGAGTATAGCACAAAAATCTATTCTAGAGAAACGAAGGACCGTTGGTGCGGCGACTTGGAATTTTGATTCGAAACTATTCCAGAATGATTTAAAAAATGGTTTAATCGGTACACCTGATATTTGGCGACCAATTAATGCTATTACAAGTGGACTTAATACAATTGATACAAGAGTAAGTAAATTCTATTTATGTGCTTAGAAATATGTAATTGAATCAGGTACTTTTTTCTTGTAATAATGAAAATCTATATTTTTCTAAAAAATCAGGAAGGAGGTAAGAATTTAATTGAATGCTACCGTTCCCCCATGATTTTTATCTTATAAATAAATATATGTAGATAGGTGGGGGGTTGTATGGGGCTTGAGTTTCAACGTAAATTGCAATAATTATTATTATATTGTATAATTTACAACAAAAATGTAAAAATAAACCATAAAATCGATTCTCTTTATACAAATGTACAATATGTAATGACGTAATTTATACATCGACGCATGCAATCATTTGAAAGTGTGAAAAATAGGATTTAAGTTTGCTTAACTCTATCAAATTTCAATTAAACTTCCAACCGCTACGACGTTAAATTAAAATGTAAAATACACAGTAAACATAATCTTACACGAGAAGTGTGATTTACTATTCTCACTGACGGACAGATATTATTTATTTATCATAAAATAGCAGAGACTAATTTCTCAGAGTTCTTTGGGAATGATGGGCCGTGGGCGTTCTCAAGTCGACTGTCCTTTTTTGACGTGACAACGTCTTAAATTAGGTTGCGGCTAGGAGTCACTCATGAAAAAGTGTAACGCCCGGTAACGTTACGATGAGTCACCGAACTATGATCGGTCCGCCGCGCGCGCAGCACTAGAGAATTAGGCGCATTGAATCGGCGCGTGCTTGTGTCTCTGTCTCTGTCTTTTTAGTAAACAAAATATATTTTCTATAGTTAAAATTTGTGCAATTCTTATTTTCATTCAATTCCTTGTTCCTATTGTGCAATTTAATAATATTCATATCAATAAATATTCTACCGAGAAAAAGACGTTGTCACGTAAAATCTTCGCCCGTAAAACCGACTTTACAGGCAACCATTTTTTTTTTGTTTTTATACTAGATAACTCTGGTTTTCAAACCGATTCGCGTGATTCTTTTTGTGCTTGATAGACAATTGTCTTCATATGGTCCCATTTTAGAAATTGTAGTGGTACCACCTCCCAAGGCTGTCAATTACTCTTTTGTGGAAATTATTTACTCGTATAATCTAAATTTGAAAATAAATAATGTAATAATTCGTAAAGCTTTAAATAAGATAGGCTCACATTGTCTGCCCAATAGTGGATTCAATTAACATTCATTCGACCTTGTTAAAATTATTGGCCATATTTCTGATTCCACTAGCATTCCTACCATTTTTGTTTTATTAATATGTATTTGTCCTACAATTCCCAATGCACGTGTTTACGTTGATACTAAAAATGACAGGATAAAAAAGCTTTTGTACTCCATACAATCTGCCGCGTTTAGAGGATTTGATTGGATCAGGAGCTGTTTGGGAAAATTGCCGGCACTCTGATATGGATACAATCCACTGCTTTCTGAGTGAATTTCAATCGTTATCGACACCTCTTATTAGCCCCCAGTCACTTACCAATAGCTATTGCTCAATATTTTGTCAGGAGACTGCTAATAAAAGAGGAAAGTTAGGGAAGCTGCTGAAAAAGTGGAAGCGAATTTGCTCATCAAGAAAACTATTGCGTTTTATAAATACTTTCGTGTTATCTTATCTTACTAATATTATAAATGTGAAAGGATGTAAGGATGTGTATGTGTTTATTGCTCTTTCACGCAAAAACTGCTCCACCGATTGTAATGAAATTTGGTACGTAGACAGCTGGACAACTGGAATAACATATGGGCACTTTTTATCCCGATATTCCTACAGGATACGGACTTACGCGGGTGAAACCGCGGGGCGCAGCTAGTATTGTATATTCGTAACAGATCACAAAAGTTTACTACAGGAGTTATAAATAGCTTCGGTTTTAGTTGACGTTATAGCAAATTTACAGCAACGTTCAAATTAAACTGAATAAACTCGTACTGATTATTCTATATATTGTATACTAGTGGTTCGTCGCGGCTTCGACCGCGGCACATATTGACATAATATAGAGTCAGGGTCACGTTCATATCCAACGGTGTAAGAATTTTAAATTTGTCCAGTAGTTCCTGACATTAGCGCAGCATATGTATACTATACTATACTAATGTTATAAAGCTGAATCTCAGGAACTACTGGTCCGATTTGCCCAGCCCATTTATCATAATTGATAGCCCATTTATTGAGGAAGGCTATAGGCTATGTATGTACCACGGGCGAAGCCGGGGCGGAGCGCAAGTTATATATATGAAGGTATAGATTCAGGAACTGTTACCCAGACCGCACGACCACGCTTGCTATTAATTGTGTTTGATTTTTAAATTATGGACAGCTTTTATCTACTGTTATTACACATAAACAGTCAGTTAACACCAGTTCAGAGGCTAACTCACTAATAGTTTTATTAATTGATGTGGTGAGTCATCAGCAGATTGGGTGTGATTGAGAATTTTAAACAGTCTTGGAGCTCGTGTAGGCACAATAGAATAGTTTTGACCTTGACTCAGCCCAGTTAGTGTATGTATATTATTCAGCTGACGTAAGATAATAACCTTGGGAATCTTTAGTAAAGATTTAAAACACTTTTTATCGCGCCTAATTATGCAATAGCGTTTCAGCGAGACGAGTGTATATCCAGAAGAAGAACTGTCTTTTCTTATCAGTCATTATCATTAATTGATATCGGTTAGGATGGAGCACTAGGTGTAGATTTAAGATATTGTATTTCACTTTATGAAAGAATTTAATAGCATGAATTAATGTTTTTATCCGTGTCAGTGTAGATCTGATTGATTATATGAAAAGGTTTAATTTATGTAGCTAATCACATGGTGTATGTACATTTCCTGCGGGTAATTAAAGTGGCGTCCTTACATACATTATGCATTTTTAATAATAGTGTTATAGAATAAAGCTATATTAACATTAACTCGTCATACTTCTCTATAACTTTACTTGTCTATGACACTAAGAGAATTCTTAACCTCGCGTGCTTTTTAGTCAACGCCGGTGAAAAAAAGGTTGCGTGTTTTGATCTTCTTATGTTTATTTATTAGGAAACTTACAACTAAGGTATAATAGTGTGGATCCTTATTTTGTGGTCGAAAATTGAATTATATACTGAAAATTAAAACAAAATAACCAAGAGGCGTGTCAGCTGGAGATCGATTGTTCAAACGTCGTCGAACTCCCATTTAAATGTTCCAATTTAATGTTTGTCACTTTCATCTTTGGCTTTCAAATGATTGGCGAGGGTTAAATGCGTCCGTTGTTATTCTAATTAATTCGTTTGTAATGGGCTTTCCGAGGAAACAAACTTTTGATTTTCATTTTTCTCGGAATTTAAAGACTGATGAAATATTCCTACTTATCAATATTTAATTGCTATAAACGCTATTGCTACTTATTATAAATGCAAGAATAGATAACCCTGTCTGTCTCTTCTTCACGTATAATCTATTGCATCGATTTGGATGAAATTTTTTATATAGATAGTTTAAATTCCGTGAAAAGACATCATACTTTTTATCTCCCCGATAAAGGAAAGACATGCGGGCTAAGCCGCAGGCGGAAAGCTAGTTAATTAAAAATACCACGTCTTCAAGTCCAATCATAGTATATAAACGAAGACCTGTTTAATTACATGGTTGAAATATTTGATAGAAATGTTGGAGTAAATTTACATTCGACAATGAGACCATTAACGTTTTCAATCTTTGTGATTTAATTAATGAATATGTAAATTGTTTTCAGCGCGAAAATAAAAAAGGACAATTGGAAGTGACCTTGTTATACACGGGCAGTGAAGATGGCTTAAACGATACCGTGCAACTCACTGTGAATAGGCTTCGATGTAGCGTGCAGACGATGCAAGAACAGGAACAATATAAAGGTAATTGCTTATTATGATTGTCTTGGTGTTTTTGTGTGGAATCTTTTTGCGGAGTATGTTATTTTTTGTTCGGTTTGTAGCATGGACGGTTTTGATTGTATTTTTAGAGTCGTCTATGGTTAGAACAACTTAATTATGAATTTGAGAATTTTATTATACAACTAGCTGCGCCCCGCGGTTTTACCCGCATAAGTCTGTATCCCGTAGGAATATCGGTATAAAAAGTTGCCTATGTGTTATTCCAGTTGTCCAGCTATCTACGTACCAAATTTCATTGCCATCAGTTCAGTAGTTTTTGCGTTAAAGAGTAATAAATATAGACATACACATACATCCATCCTCACAAACTGTGAATGTTTATAAAATAAGTAGGATGTTGAACAAATATCATAAACATAACTCTGTTAATGTCAAAGAGAAAAAATTTATTAAATTTGGTGGGTTAGTCTAAAGGTTGATTCGCTTAATAGAACAGAATTTGTTTTATTAATTAATTTATTTACAGAAATATTTTCTGTAGTAATATTCTGCTATATAAATTATTTTCTGTAGATATATCCTGCTGTATTATTTACAGCGTAATTTAAATTTAAACGTATTTATAATATCATTTTCTAGAAATCTCTGGTTTGTGGAAATTTATTGCAATATAAAACCAATATTGTTTTTCTTTATTTTGTAAATATATTGTTCCAAAATTAAAGCGTACTATTGGTGACTAAATTTTCTAATAATTTTAATTATTATGACCACTTTCATTAATTCATACATTTAACGTCTAGTACTGTATAAACAGTATGCGAAGCGTAACGTGCTTTGTTTATTAATATGGAAAGAGTGGTTTTCCTGGTTTGAACGTGCTTTGAAACGGTAAGGTACGTCCGATTGAACTTGAAACGCATACTTACCAACTCTACGTCACATGTTTTATTAAAGGGAAAGTGAGAAATAGTTTTCTATTGAACAGTTTAGTGCAAATTCGTCTTTTCCTTGTTTTTTCCTTTAATCTAGAATTAGGCACTTTTCGGAAAATTTCAAACATGGTTTTTAATGCAACATTCGTTTAATATTACGATACTAATACCTGATATTAAATCAAACGTTTCGAAGTTTATTGAAATTTGTCCAAGAGCTTATTTTCCCATTGAACTCTGTTTCCAGCGCCCCTCTATTTGAAGGCGACAATATTGGAAGCGAATAAAGCAGAGTGCTACTGGAAAAGCGATAGATTCGCTCCAACAATATCGGCCAGATGGGATCCCAAGTCTGCAACTGTGAAGCTATCAGTGTTCAAAGCGAACTTGAACAAAGTTAGCATTTACATTAGTCTCGGTTGTAAAACTAAAATGGCGAAAAAAGAAATCCTAGGTAAGGCCAACATTGACGAAAAGTCCGCATATGCTGACAGTTGGAGAGAAATTTTGAGGCAGCCGGGAGTGCCCAAAACTTTTTGGGTTAATTTCGAGTAATTAATGTGGTTTCATTATACGCTTGACAATTTTTTCATGAACAAATAAAATGTGTAATCAAATATATGTTATTTAGTGTTTTTTGAATGTATGTATGACTTATTTGTTAGCGTTCATTGTTCTGTGTTGTTATTATCTCATGACACAAAGCGGTGGGTCGTTATAAGATGGCGTTTCGTGTGTGTGCTTGTTCCCGAACGCATATACCGATTTTTTTATGTTGAATTAGTCGTTTTTGTTGAAAATCGGTCAAGTGTGGTTCGATCTTCGTCAATATCAATCAAATTAAAGGGATTGATAAGATGACAGCTTCAAATGGGTTTGGGATTTTCCAACATTTTTAATTCAATTTACTTGTTGGTGCTCTAGCTCCCCGTAACTTATTTTATTTATTGAAATTAATGAAATCTTAACGCAACATTTTCATTAAAAATAAACACTTTCATAGTAATATTTATTTTTTATAGTAACATTTTAAAGTGTGGCAAGCTCCATAACACGAAGAAAAACTATGTATGCTCATAAAATAAATATAATATAGGAGTGTATTTAAAAATGTATACAGGGTCACATTCTATGAAGACACAACTATATGCTGCCAATATTACAGCACACGTGAATAACTTGTATATTGATCTGAATACGCAATTCATTTCAACATCGTATTAGATCTGAACTTTAAAGGGTTAGTTATTTTAAGAAGAAATGTTGATCTTTGTACGAAAGGAACTTCTGTGAAAATTTCAGAAAGGAATATTTATTTTTAAAAACGAATTTCTGTAAAACATCAAACAGGCCTTCTCTTACTTTTTAATTTGCAGTCGCCAAATTCGTTATTTATATAGCCATTACCACAGTTTTGATGATTAAAACGACAATGTGTATAAACATTTATTAATTCTAACATAACATTTCCAAATTAATCAATCTCGTGTACTGAATTTGGCTACAAATGAATATGATTTATCGTGTATGTAATTATATGCAAACTTTTATAACATAATATAAATACTATCTTTAATATTACTCCTATCAATATCATCGTTTTTCACCCGTCGGTTTTTCATAAGTCCCTCACAAGAATCGACTTCTTTTTACCGACAATTACGTAAATCGAGCACGTAATATTTTAATGAAAATGTTAAAGTATTAATATAGTATATTATCCGTCCATTGAAGAACTGGAGTTCGCATTAATTAATTAATGTCGGCGTAATATGAGCGTGAGGAAAGCTTTAATGTATCGAGTGCCTTATTCAGATGTATGTAAATAATAATAAATATTTGTAATTGAATTTCCTGTTTTCAACGCAACGTTACATGGTCTATTTTGTATCAGTGTGAATGATTAATTATTAACCGATAAATAACGTGAATTATATTTTTCCTGCACACTAAAACTTTTAATGGTAAGCAAGAAATTTACAGTATGTAATATGTACCAAATGTAAAAATAATATTCATAGCTGTGCTACGGTTACTGCATAGTTTTTCAGATCGTAGTATTGTTATTAAGGTCTTTAATAAATGATATAAATTGCTTGTGTCTTATTAACTTCCACAGTGATAGCATTTTCTTGTGTTTGATTTTACGCGAGTATTGTACATTTAGAAATTAAACACTTTTTAACGGATTTTAAACGCGATTTATTCATTATATTATTAACCCGACGTTTCGAACACTTTACAGCGAGCGTGGTCACGAGGAGACTCCCCGTTTTCCCCGTCCGAGTTTTTAATTTCTAAATTTCACAGTGATGTTAATTGAAATTATATTTACAAGTCGACATTGAACCTCTGAAGGATTTTCCTTTTGAAATAACTACAAGGCAGACGCGTCCAGAGGAAACAAAGTATGTAGGTATTTGGATTTGAAGGTTAACTCGTATGTACCAAATTTCGACTTGTATGCGTATTCTCGGTAACTGTCTATTTTACTCAATGAATTATATATCAGCGAATATTTTTGATGATTCCCCGGGTTCAAGCAAAACCAATGTTTATTTGTTTGCGTGCTAAAAGATTATTATGCAAAAAAAGTCTAAATATACAAGATTTGTCAAAGTCTCGTTAATCTATTCAAATAGTTGAATAGCTGACAGAGAAGTATCTAGATTACCTAATACATGCGTTCTACACCACGAGCGTACGCAGAGGAGAGCAACTATTAACAGTGAAGTCTAAATAAATAAAAAGTTGTGATGTCCGTCGCATTCTCATAAATCAGAGGACTCATATATATAAATAAACAAAATTGGAGTGCTTGTAATTTTAAAATACAGGGATTTATAACGGTATATCTACCAAAATATTTTACAATTTTACAATTTATGTATCTGTTTTAATTATTAATAACGCTGGCACTGTGTTATGGAGTGGAAAGGGTCGATCGCCTATAGCACATGTCTAATACCTAGTTTAGTCGATCGTCGTGTCTTTTTATTTTTTGTTTATAATGTGGGTATAAATAAATAAATGTGTAAATGTTTTATGTTAGAATGGGCAAACGAGCTGGTGGTACACTTGATGCTACGTTACCACCATCGTTCATTAACATTTTCAAATTCAAATCCGCTGTCCGCGTATGGCCCGTGGAAGGACGAGGTAAAGGAATCGGGTACCTGTGCTGAAGTGTGCTCGTCTCTCACAGTAAAACTGTCTGTCTGTCTATCTGTTTATGCCGGCTAGTTTCTGCAACGGCTTTACCGTTTTTTATAGAATTTGTATTTCAGAGTAATTTAAGGTTATTTATTCCGATATTCACAGCAACATCGGAATTAAGAAAAGCTTATCTACGCAGCTGTAACCGCAGGACGCAGTTAGATAGGATGAGAATTTAAATCCTCAACAACGGTCTAAAAAA
This sequence comes from Zerene cesonia, assembly GCF_012273895.1. Lineage (NCBI taxonomy): Eukaryota > Metazoa > Arthropoda > Insecta > Lepidoptera > Pieridae > Zerene > Zerene cesonia. The sequence continues at coordinate 5,830,272 of NC_052114.1, forward strand.
TATAAGTTAAAAATAAGCGCCTATGTAAGTTAATAATATGTAAACTATGAAGATATATTTATGATTAAATTCGTTCATACAGTAGATCATATATTGTATAACTTAACCAATTATTTAATTGAACTTTAATAATTACTGAAACAACTTTATAATCAGTGCCAAGCAAATAAATCAAAGTCTAAATATGCTCTATTCGGTTTGCTACTGCTGGCATTTAACTTCGTTATCTAAGTTTCAACTAGATTTGAACTTAATCTGAACTTAGAATTCAACATAGTACCTACATTGCGTGACTTGATAACCTAAGCTATTAGGTCATCACTCTCATTTACACGTGTATACAGGAAAATTGGTAACAAAAATGAATTGAATGAAAAATGTTAATTCATTGGATGTTTGATTAACTGTGACGTAAACAATTCTACAAAATGTTCTTAAGATATCACGAATACATAGATACACGAATATTATTTCACGTTATTCTAAAAGTTTACAGAAACAAACAAAAGAAACACATAAAAACGTAGCGCCTTTGAAACAGTTCCAGCAAAATCACAAAGAAACGTTTCGTGCAATTTTATCACGGTTGTTCGCTTTAATAATAATGCACAATCTTCCACGCCTAGTATAGTAAATATACCAGAGCGAAGCCAGGGGGTTAAACCCTTCCCCCCACCCTGAAAAGTTATGATGTTGAATTTAAAAGCGCCCTATATCACTAAGTACACAGTAATTTCTTGTTGGAGCTATTTAACCAACTTCAATAGATGAGAAGGTTATCTATTCGACTGTATTTCTCTGTGACCTCGATAACTTTTTAGGTACTGGGCGAACAGATTTTATTTATTTTTTTGAAAGCCGATGCCTCCCTTGTGGTCCCATTAAAATATGATCAATTTATGTGATTTTTTAAAAATACAAAAAAAAAAAAAAAATTAAACAAGGTCTAAATTGTTACTCTTAAAAATTTCTCATTTGTAAAATATTTGTCTAGCTCTGACAATATGAAGGCGGTTTGGTTTTTTATAAAAAAATATATAATATTAATACTGTATCTATTTTTTTTTCTTTACTATTATAATATAGCATAAGGGTTAAAATGGTGAAATAATTGTTGAAATCGGGGCAGTGGTTATAAAAAGTTTCCTTTTTATAACATAAGTGCAGATAATAATAAAACTATATATACATGGTTACAGATATATACTTTGTGCCTATAACAGTGTTACATGTATTACGCTTCTCCCTTAATCCTTATTATGAATAATGTAACGTGTTAAAGTATATAATGGAGCCGCAATATTCTGATCACATCCCAATACACTTAATACGAATATGCATCAATAAATTGATACAATATTATAAGCAAATTCAAATTTTGTTGTTGATCGCTTGAAAGGACTTAATATATGCATGTACCTATTCAAATATATTTCATTCGGATAGATTTGGACAGCCTGTGACGGCAAATTCGTCTTGGTCTTGGTGACCGAGAGCAGATCCAGCTTCGGCGATAGAGCCTAGGGGTAGGAGGGGGGTTCAAAATAAAAAGTTAGTTAAATCCATCAATTTTTTTTAAAGTGGAATGGTTTTGTGCATACCCGAAACCCTTGGAGAAAGGGCTCTGGGTTATTCTGGACTAGTAGTTGGGAGGAAGGTAGTATTTAGTCGGTAGTCCAGTCCAGTCTTATTGCAGTTGCACTGCATTTGTGGACTACAGTATACGATACGACGTACCGACGTACCGATTATACGTACGTATCGACGGATGGATTTCTGTATAGTTTTTAAATAAACCGAAGCTTAGTATAGTTATTCTCGCCGAAGTTAACCAAAACATAAATTTTAAATCGTATGCTACGGATCCCAATTTTTCGACAGATTACAATCTCGCGGTATAGATTACAATCTAACGGTATTCATTACAATTTTACGGTAATATATACGTTACAGTTAAAACTCATAGCCGATTAAAACCATTTTTGCCTAAAAAAGTCAGTCAAAAGTAGTTTTGACGGACGCCGTTAGTTAAAACGTTTCACAAAAGTTTTAACTGTGACATATACGTATACTCTGACATTATAGAAATTTATTTACTTAAAAAGGAAAATTAACAGCGTGAATACAAATATTTGCACACTACAATAATTTCTTATACAACAAGTTTCAGATGCAGCTTTTGCGCTGCTGTTAAATGTGTTATAATTTTAATAGCTCAATTTACCAGCAGGACTGACGCTTTTGAGATTAAATTAGGTTGTGTCCAAAGTTTAATCCTGTTGTGCTTAAGAGAATGGCTACATAATAAGCACGGAAGAACGGGAACCAAAATAGCTTTGTATTTTATTTTTAGTTTGGCGTCATTAAAATACTTTAAAAATGAAATATATTTAAAGTATAGATACATTTCGATCACGAGCCGGGTTTCAATATTTTAAAGTATTTTATTCTAATTATTCTAACGAGTATGAATTCATATTATCGTCATAATAATGAGGTTTAAAATTTACCATTCTATTTTCTAAATAAGTACTAAGTTGTCCCTTACTCTCATTGTAATGCCAAGGTCAGGTAATAGTACGTCTGTTAAATTGGACTTGAAAACAGAATTGATAGGATAACCGAATACAGATTAATTGAGTGATGTTTCCAAGACGATGATACGTGTAGGTGTACGTAGTACTAGGTTTTTTTAATGCAAAAGCGGGAATCTGAAATGGTGGGTTGCCTGATAGTAAGCGACTATCACCACCCTTAAACGTTTGCAATGTTAAATACATTACAAATGTGTTACCAGCTTTTTAAAAGAAAATGTACGGATAGGATTGACGACTAGAAAGAAGTAAGGGACGGAAAGGATCAAGAATTTAGATACGGGCCTCCGTTGTCGCACCTAATTAGCATATATATTATAATACAAGAAACCATAAACATAATTCCAACGCAATTATAAATAACGATAACCAAAATATTTTACAGACCTTGACATTAACATTATACTATCAGTTTTTAGAGCAGAAATAGAACTCTCACTGGTAGTAAAATAAATAAAGTGACGTGATGAACGTTGCAAGCTGCAGAACTTTCTGATTTGTTGAAGATCGAAACACCTACACGCTTAAGATAAATTTACTGGGGTTCTCATAAATGAGTTCAGTATAATTATAATACCGGATAATGAAGAATATACAAAATTATTTCCATAGAATACGCGCGCGTGAACTCAGGTGGGAAGCAGGTGGTTTAGTTTAGATTATATAACTCTTTGGTTGCTTAACCTTCAGGTGTTTTTCAACCGAAAAATGAAGGAAGGTTCTCAATTTGACTGTGTTTTTTATGGGTTTGTTAACTTACAGAACTTTCGACTAATCGGAGGGATTATTGATTCATACTTTATTCGAGAGTTGATACTTACCCACGCGTTTTATTGTAGCAATCGATATGGACAAAATATATAAAAGCGAGGTTCATGCAACGCCAGTGTCATGATTACTAAAAATTATAATTAACATATTCGTCATTTTCGACATAATATGCAATTGATGTTGGCAATTGACTTTCCTTGATATTTGAACATTTAATTGGGTGTCAAGTTATTTTGAGTATACAAATGCCTCGAATAGACAGGTTGATTAAATATTTTGGGCGAAGATATGTAATTGATGCTGACATTTATAATAAGTTAGTTTCCGAATATTTCCTTTTTTAATTCTTATCTTCTATCTTCACCACAATATCAATTTCGCTTTAGTTTAGAAAGAGCGTGAATGGCGGCCTTTAACTACATAAAAGTACAAAAAAAAAAAAAGTTAATAAATCGAAGAATTTAATGGGAGTAATATTATGAGAAAACTCTTCGCACGCACGCCTTCTGTATCTTCAATTATTTTATTTTATTTAAAACTTACATTTATAGTTTTAATTAAATAAAAATTTGAGTATATTGTTTCTTCGTATTAAGATAACAACTAATATATGTCATTTTGTTTCTGTATACATATGGTGATAAGTGTTTAGTAATATTATAACTTAATTTGTACATATGTCCTCCACACCAATATCATTGTTTCAACCTTTCAAATTTTACATATGATGTCCTAAGTAAATAAACAATTGTCTTTATCATCGTATAACCTTACAATATGCAAATTAACTCTTTGTTTCAAGTATGAAATGTGAAATACACGAGATAAGACTAATATCTATACTCACCACTGTAGTAAAAAATGAAATGATATGAAAATAAGCAAACAATTCATATATTGCGACCTTTATGAATAGAAAATAGGCGGAAGTATTCAAATGAGTAAAAATATAAATGTCAATATTACACTGTGTATTCTCAAGACATATTGAATGAATGAATAACTAAGTTTCCACCTTTTTTATTCTGGACACTGATAGTAATATGATTCTGTTTCTAGCTATATTTCACTATTTAAAAAAATTAGCAATTAATATTTTTATGCATGAATTATTTCCATGCATTATTTTATCTACAATCGGACATGTTAGCAACGAATGTATATACAATTGACTACCAAGAAAGTGATAAACATCAAGAAATTCTTGTAAAATAGCCTTTACTGCTTAATAAGAAGCTCGTCAGGAATAATTTGCATTGATAGCCGCGGGCAGCATCAGAATGGGCTCTGATGATGTGATGAATTCGTAACGGTACTCTCCTGGGCCTTGAACTTACAAGTTTGTTTTAAAAGATAAAATTCTAACAGGAAACAGATAAAAAATAGTTTCGAATGGGATGACGTGCCGTATAGAGAGACATTGAATTATCGCAATCATCTCGAAGTACGTGTGTAAATATTAGCTTACACGGTCAATGTACTCCATATTATCACTTTCTGTATTTAAATAATCGTCCACTGTTAATTAGCACGTCATCCGCTTACCGACAGTACTATTAATTCTCAATGAATTAAATTATATTTCAAATTAAAAAGATATACATTTACTGGAATATCGTATGAGCGGCCGATCTCATAAAGAGGTCAATTTTCAATCCGAAGTACGTGTTAGGGCAGAGTTTAAGAGCATTCATGTTACCGAAATAGATAAAAATATTTACTTGGCCTGATCACTACTAACCCCAATACGTTGCGGTCTATGCTATTAATACACTTAATATTTTAATATTTTAATTGAATTGTATATGATATGTGTACGGTTCGCCAAAAAGATGCCGAAATATACTATATTGAATAGAGAATATGCTGAGATAGATGCCTAGTTGATTCGTATTTGGAAGCGTGCTCACGCGCAGTTTAGTTTGGTTATAGTTACGAGAGAGCTGCGTCTGATGTCACTGATATCCAAGTCTGATTTATTAAAAATTTCGTGTGTTTATGAAATAAACTCGTGATCAATCAAGGTAAGTCGATTTGTAAACAATTGGTTATCAAAATAGAACTATCTGAAATGTTTTGATAACAGCTATATTGACGCTTTAATTAATTCGGATTTGTTACTCTATATTGTTGATTGATTTCGTGATGATATTCTACAGGTTACAAAGCTATATTTATTTATGGATTAATTAATCAAACACAATTTTATCTATGTACCGTATATTGAATAAGATTAATTGACATATAAGAGATAATTTTACGTGGCCCTACCAAAGATGTTTTATTTTAATGGATAAAATAAATCGAGTTAAAATTTTATGTTTAATGTTTCCCTAATACTTGGTTTAAAAAACAATATTCATATTCTTATGTACAATGCAAAAATGTTACTAAATTAGGTATTATGGGACCAAGTTCAGGTAAAGTCAATGTAGTTTATCTTATATCTTTAAATGAGCAATTCTTGTATATATATATATATATATATAATTGGAATGTCGGAATCGGCTCCAACGATTTTCATGAAATTTAGTATATAGGGGGTTTCGGGGGCGATAAATCGATCTAGCTAGGAATCTTTTTTAGAAAATGTCACATTCGTATTCTGTCGGTAAGATCGAAAAATATTATTCATATTTCATCTATTTATTAGTATGTAAAAAAAAAAATACCGAGCAAAGCTCGGTCATCCAGGTACTATTCTCTTATACTTTATATTTTCGCTTATTATTATTTTTCGTTTTAGTGTTCTATGTAGAAACATCAAACTCAGTTAAGATATGTTACAAGTTTAAAAACGAAATATTTTCTATAATTATATTATTTAATATTTTACAGACACTAAGGCGTAACATTAATTTAGCCTATTTTAATAAGAAATGAAATAATAAATTGGCGTTCTATATAAAAAAAAAAGTTTGAAGCGTGGGTACTAACTTTATTAAGTAAACTATATACATATTTAATTATTATTACACTACATACTTAGTCTGGCCATAAATACTGTTACACTTAATTATAAAAAAATATTACATTTGAATTTCGAATCTGTCAT
>NC_052114.1:5837691-5961684 GCF_012273895.1 Zerene cesonia
ATTATTATGTTTGTTGTAGTTTGTTATTAAACATTTTGCATGAACAAATATAAAATTTAATTAACCACAATAATTGAGAACAGTGCTATATAATGCTATATATATTCAATGGAAATGTGAATACTGTTAACCATTTTGGTGAATTCCATTTTCCTGGTTTCTGCGTCATTAGAAATAATTTCGAATGTACATTTCAAAGCAAATTAAGCAGCATTTAATTAACACACAAAATATCAAAGAAAAAGAGCTGTAAATGGTTTTAATCAAGACTGTTTTGAAAATTCAGATTTGAATTTATAAATAGATATTTTTATTGGTTATTTTAGTATTTAAAATGGGGTGAAATAGGAGTTATAACGAAGAAATGTTATGTTTATAATTTGATATAATATATCATAAACTATTATCAACTTGCCTCGACGTTGCATGAATTTAACTGCGATAAAAATATACTGTGTAATTATACTTCTATTACTTCGGTTATAAACTACCAGTGTTCCAATTCCCATCAATGTCGGTTAGCTTGATTTAGCGTGATGAAGTAGCAGTCGTTTAAATATCTAATATTTTGGAATACATGAAATACAACTTTTCGCCAGCGTAGTCAAAAGAAAAATAATACATTCCAAGGTTTATCCTCTATATAGATAAAAATCTATGCCTAAGTCCATACAGTGGTTTAGGCGTGACGAAGAGGCAAAAAGATAGACAGGCAGACTTACGCATTAGTACTATTAGTAAGGACTATGTAACATTTGACCGCCTCCGTGGTACAGTGGTTAACGCGTGAGCGTAGAACCGAGGGGTCCTGGGTTCAATTCCCGGTGGGGGCGCACAAAAAAATAATGTCTCGGTCTGGCAGGTCTCGATCACCTACTTGTTCGTAAAGAAAATCGATCAGTGAAACAGATGTACATCATCTGCCCCATACACCACTAGGGGACACGGGACTTCACTTATGTAACATTTCGTTTTAACTACGTATCTAGTACCTAATGACAATAAATAATTAATATATCTGTATTAATGTATCTGAAAATAATAGTACTTTTATATTTGCTTTACTTTAAAATGATGATGACTAAACTGCAAAGTCTGTGAAAAATCTATTATAAGAAGATGAACATTATTGCCAATAAATAACGGTTAAGTCTATATGGTTGTAATTGAACTAGATTAAGTTTCTAATAGTGACTAACTAATCATAACTAGACGAATGCTCACTCTATTCTATTTGCACACTTGTATTAACCACTCGATGTTGGTGGTATTCAGGACAACATCCAATCGTAAGACGGATAAATAATGTCAAGTAATAACTATTATCCTACTAATATTATAAATGCGAAAGTTTGTAAGGTTGTGTGTGTGTTTGTTGCTCTTTCACGCAAAAACCACTAAACCGATTGCAATGAAATTTGGTACGTAGACAGCTGGACAACTGGAATAACATATAGGCAACTTTTTATCCCGATATTCCTACGGGATACGGACTTACGCGAGTGAAACCGCGAGGCGCAGCTAGTCCCTTCTAATACTGAACGGGAATTATAATCAAATAAACAGTTAACACTGAAATATTTGTAGCTAACAACTCACTATATTATAATGGATATATATTACTATATTATAAGATGTTGCGTCATTACAAACTGAAACAGACAGCCATTTTAATAAGCAAACAATTATGATATTCAATTACCGATGACACTGGAAATAATTTTCATATAAAATTACGTATACCTACGTCAAAAAGTGTTAAATCATCATTATGGTGATAAAGCTTTTGCGTTCAGCGAATTCTTACATTTAATGTCAATTAAATTAATGTATGAGTAATTTATGCACGGATCCACGACAAGTCGTTTATACAAGGCCTCTAGTCGCTGGGTAGGGCGGCGATGGGAAAATTTATGGATGTCTATCGGCCCGAAACGTTGGCTAATATTTTTAAGGACATACAATAGCTTCCGCAACGAAACAATATTATATCGAAGATATGCTATTACGAATAGATAACATAATATTAGTAGTAATTCGTATGCAAAATAGACGCTCATTTTCTTTCTTTTATTTGTATAGGAAATGACGTTTTTTGTTTGGCTAAAATAGTAGTATATATGGTGTATTTGTTTTTTTATGATGGATCGGCAACTCATTTACAGAGGTAGAGCCTAAGCAAATGTGTAACCCGGTTTTAACGGAAAAAGCTTATCCTTTATCCGTCAAAAGTATTGAAGCCGGTAATGAAAGAATGGGCTAAGAAGGGTGAAGAAAAGGAAACGGGGTTCGGGCTACCCCTCTCATCATAATTTACGAATCACAGTAGTATTTGCATGCTACTGTTTTACGGCTTTCTGTGCCGAACTCAATTCATGCCGAAGGGTACGCAACTGCCACATGATAAAATGAATTTATTTGCAATATATAATCTGTTATGACTCCTAATATAGGTAGTTTTATATTTATAGTATTATAAATATTTCCTTCTACATTTTTAAATTTAAAAGTGATGTAGACTATTGACTTTTACCATTTTAATAATAATTTTATAAAAATGAAAGGGTTATCAACCATAGAGTGAACTTTTTTATCCGGGTACAGTACAGATAATTTCTTATTATTCGTCTGAATATATTACGAATATTTTTATAAATTAATGGAGCTTCCTACTTGTATACAGCTGCATTGGTTTACCAACTAAATACGGATTATCTTCTGTGAAAAACATGTCAGTGCGCACGGTGATGTGAACGTTGAGGTCAATGTTACAATAATCGTCGCATGTCGAATTTACATATAAGATAAATGAAATTTGTCAAGGGCTTTAAATTGTAATCACAGGTGCCGAGATGAAAGGAATCAACGGTATTCGGTAATCATTACGATATAATCATAGACACGTACGTCTTTTGTTTGTGTATTTAACGTGGAAATATTTAGGCTTTTGAGTAATAACATATCGTTTGAACGTTTTTATCTTATGACTCAGTGCTTTGAGTATAAATAAAACGGTTTATAACATTTGTTTGTTTAAAATTATTGTCTTATTTCTACATGTTATATTTTTTCGAGGCAGTGATGAGAATGAGATTTTTACATGTATTTTAATGTATCTAAATAAATGAAGTATGAAATTACACATAAGAGGACTACACCACTTAAAAGTGTGTTTTACAATACATTAAATATATATTTATTTACTGCATAAAAAAACAGAAAAATGTATATGCTTCAAGTGTGCTAAAAATTAATCCTACAAATTTAATGCAATAGAGAAAAATCTAAATGATACCTATAAATCTCTAATTCCGTTCACATTTCTTAAGTATCATGACATAAATAATCCAATATGCTCCTGAACCTTGACAACGTTTTATTTTTTTTAGTTGCGTAAAAAGCGTCATAGTGTTATTATATCAAATTAGTTGGACTACCGAAAAGATTTTGAATAGAATTTTCATGTTTTTAGTTAGATGGGCAGAATGTATGGTAGAACGATGTTGTTTCCTATTTTAAATAACAACAAGCTACGCCCCACAGTTTCACCCGCGTAGGTCCGTATCCCTAAAAAAGTGACCTATATGTTATTCCAGTTGTCCAGCTGTCTACGTTCCAAATTTCATTACAATCGGTTCAGTATTCTTTGCGTAAAAAACCAACAAACACACACATCCTTACAAACTTTCGCATTTACAATATTAGTAGGATAGGATGTTTTATGTAGTTATTAACTTTATACAACTAACATTCTTTAAACTATTTTTCTTTACCCAAGTTACTTAAATGACATAATTATTATAGTGTCAATCTAGATATTGTCAAACAACATTTAAATATGCATATTTGATTATTAATTTCCAATAGTTAACGTGTAAATTGATTTGATTCCTGTTCAAAATAATCTTTGTACTACTAACATTAATTAAGCTATGTTTTTATACCCAAATTACTTATGTAGTTTTTATAATGGCGTAGTTTTTATAGTGTAAAGCTAGATAATAGCATGGCTTACTCAAAAACAACATTTAAACATGCATCCTAAGTCGTTAGCTAACACGTTTTCTTAGAATGCGTAAGAATAATAAAGATTCACAGCTCCTCCCCCGAAGGTGATAGCATCATAATATGTATATACTATTATCACCCGACCTCTCAGTAATATTCATGCAAAATTTGAAGTAAATCCATGCAGTACTTTCTGAGATTATCCCGAAGTAATAAATCGAATGATGAATTTAATTAAATATTTGATATGGCAAATTCACGAAGAAATTTGTCGATACGAAATTTAGCTTAAGCATGTGGTGTCACTGAAGAGTACTTGGAAATGTGAACTATTACTTCATTATTCTGTAATGAGGACACAAACATTCTTTAAAATGTTCTCATTTCTATTATTTATATGAAGTCTTCGTAATCACTTCAAAAGTAGAATAATTCCTAATGACTTTAACATGTGCCTCAAGTCTATGATTCACATCACTACTAAGCAATTAGGCATTTAGAAATTTGAGATTTAGCACAGATTTATAAGGCGCTTGCTTCATTTATAATCGATGCTAATAATATCTATCTTTATTGCTAAATAAATACATTTTAATACAAATTGGACTGATTGTGCATATTTGGAAAATTGTTTCATAAAACCGGATTAGACCTCGACCTCTTCAACAAAATCCAATAAAACGCTAGAATGAAACTCATGACTTATAGTTTTATTACAGGTTCCTCAAACACTGAAGTCTTATTTATAAGTTCCCTTTAGTCAACATCTTCCTTTGCTCTATTTCATTCGAACTAAATTGAAGTTGTGAAATTATTTAACTTCTTACCTCCACACTCCACTAACTTTATTAGAACGCACTTTGTAACTTCTCTATTGTACACAATATACTTTTTTTATGTTCAAACGTGTAATATATAAATTACGGTTATATTTCTTCTTTCAATTCCTTGCCTTGTATAGAGTAGATGCTATTTGCAGAGGATTTAGTCAACAAGTGAGGTAAATAAGTGAAATAGATCCTTTGGAAATTGAAATTCATGTCTTCAATTCTGTTTCAATTCAAATTGATACGCTGCAGTTTGAAGTTTTATCTGACATGACTAACATAATATATATTAGTATTTTTATTGGATAGGTAAGGAGTTGTGAAACTTAGATTTGCATGGTAAACATGTAACTTTCAAATAAGTATTATATTAATATAATATTAATTCAAAATCATAAAAAATTAGATACATAGGTACTAAGTATGCACTCCATACACGAGTATAGTATTAATAATCTATATATACATATATAATGATAAATAAATAAATCCCTATTTCCCTTGGTCACGCCATCACGCGTAAACGGCTGGACCGCTTTCAAAAATTCTTTCACCATTAGAAAGCTGCAATTACACTGAGTGACATAGGCTATATATGTACCACGGGTGAAACCGGGGCGAACAGCTATTAATTATTATTACGTTATAGTAGTATTTAACAACTGAACTCTAATTACGTTCTTTATGTGTATATGTATAATATAAAAAATAATAATTATAAAACAGAACGCATTTGCTTTTCTAATCTAAGAAGAGATTTAAATGCCTTTGTGGTAGGTATATTTTAATATAATCAAAATTGTTCTAGTAAAACAATTTTGTATTTCTTATAGACATTCCAGTTTAAAGCAAAATAAACGTTTGAATAATTTAAATGTATACTTTAATTATCGAGAGGAGTGCGTGGGTATAGTTGTAGTGTAGTTGCAATATGGCCATTCACTCGTAAATTTTAACTTTAATATTATTTATCGCATTTTCCCGCGATTACGTTCTTGTATATTTAAAACACTGTTCACCTAAATACAATATCAGATATAGACTGATGACAACAGACTTTAGTCCTTCCAAATTTTTCTATTTTCTTATAAATACCTAATTTGCCGTTTATATTAAACATGAACGACAGAAAATATATGACGTAGGATCACTAATAACGATTCATTTTTACTTATCTTTAACAAATTCAATAGAAGTATACTCGTAACGCTGAATTAATATAAAGATCGAGAAATTTTTATTCATAATAACAATTGAAGCAAAAATTCGTATAGTGTATATGTCATATTTATGCACGTCTTGAAGATGTGCATAATATTACTTACTTATTAAAAGTATACAGTTAAAAGACGCATTACCTACTATAATTATAATAATCACTTTTTGGATACAAAGAAAAGTTGTAATTTCTAAACTTCTTAAATATATTCATAGCCAAATATAGAAAGCTAGGAGCAAGCTCATAGCAAGGATCGACTCGAACTCTATTAAGCCACATTAAAAAGTTTTTATCTTGTATTCTCCGAATACAGCAATAAAAGACGAATATAAAAGTCTTTTTGTAAATCCTTCTTGAAACAAGCAACAAGATTTATCTTTCAATTCTTTTCAGGTCTCTCCAGATAAGCTTTTAATGATGGACAATATTAGAAGACATAAATTGTTACACTAAGAAATATTCATGTGGACAATCATAGAGCATTTATGGTGAGTATAATTTTAGTCGCTGTTATATTCTTGACCTAAATAACCATATTCGTTGGTGGGTTGTCTATGTGTAATGGTTTTCTTAAAACCAAGACTAGTGTTGCATTCGTCATAAAAGGCGGTGGTTGAGGTGTCAAACAAATGACTAGCGGGTACTAATTGCATTGTTCTTGATCTACTGTTTATTTATCATTTCAATTTTAGAATAAGTTATATATAGTCATATGTTTATGTATGTGACGTACACATGTTAAATATTGCTAAACAATTGGTGTTAGCTTTAAAGAAAGCGTTCATTTACATATGAGGTACAAATATACAAGACAACGGTACATGTAACATTATATAAATTGTCTAGAGTCTAGACACTTGATTGTATAAAATTTCCATTTAAGTATTTCTATTTATATTTTTACGTAATGTTACGTATACTATAATGTTGTTCAATATAAGTTTCGTAGAACAACTTGTAGTCAAAATATTTTTATTTAACATATTAAATGAAAATATGTTTTATTTATTAATAATTTAAGTTAGTATAAGAACTCAAATATATACCTAATACCAGAGCCCATGAACATTTGTTGAAGTAAGCCTGCAAATTACAAAATTAATAAAAATTATTAGATTGCTAATGGTTATTAATCAATCAAAAATATGAGGTTTCACAACATTTTACAAATACTTGAAACGGATACTTTAATAAAACAGCACGAACCACCTGCATTCGATTACTAACATATGTAACATTTACTTTTATTTCATACAACATTCGATAATAATTAAGTAATGATGGTGTATTGGCGCTCAGTAACATCTCAATATAACTATATTTTTTCAATAGATGCCAGTTCCTGGGGAATACTTTCGAAACTGGGTCGTGCAAAAATGACGCAGTTTTACCGTTTATCATTAATTTTGTTCATAATAGACCTAGAAATGTTTCAAGGACACACCGTAAGTATGAAAATAATAACATGTTCGATATATTCAAACTGCATCCGCAAATGCAACTTTATTACATTTCAATGATCTATTGAACTGTTTAGTTAAATAAAATTGGGTGCAACTATTTTATGATCACCGGAGTTTTTGAAAAGATTTGACCTAGATATTTGAACATTCAATTTATCAGTGCTATTGTATTTCATTGGTTATTATTTGTCTAGGCATATGATTTGGCTTTCAGACTAACCAGTCGGAGTTCAGTGGCATAGAAGAATATAAGAATAAGCGAATCAATTTATATGGTAAGCTATATTAGCTGATACTCTCATATGCTTCATAGTCGTCTTCAATTTCAATTCTAATGACATTTTACGTTTTAGTTTTAATTTAATACATTCGTTTTAATTCGCTTTAGGTGATAAAAAGACACCCTCATATTCCGAATGGGAAAGGTGGAGTGCATGCCAAGACGGTCGTAAAACTAGGCGGCGACATTGCTTACGTCGGCAAGTGTGCGGGGACTCCTTGCGAATTGAAGTAGCTCGGTAGGTATGCTTTTCTTATTTTCTTCAAGACATTTCAACTGGCTTAGTAATTTTCAATTCATGAGTCTAAAGTGCACGAGAATACAATTTATTTGCTGACGTTTTTATTGATCATGCTACCTATTTAACGCGATTCCTACGGTGCAGCGATGTGAAAATTTAGACTACACATTAAAATAGGTCAATATTTATTGACTTGTGACCCGGTATTTTTTTAAATAAACTCGTATCCAATATTTGCGCAAACCCATACAATATTTTTATTGTTAAAATAAGTATTGTGTTAACGTGCAAGTTTTCAGCCGTAGGTAGTGGTTGAAAATTCAATATTGAGTTTCCGAATGCATGGGCGTAGCTGTTTGAGGGGTATAACCTCCCATTCCCCCGAAAAATTAAAATTATAAAATTTTATGCAACCGGCCTGTCTCATATAATATGTTTCGTATAATATCGGTTGGTTTTGGGCATTAATTGCTAGAATTAATAAAATAGACATGAGCACGGCATTCGGCGTTTGTTTATAAATTCGTACGCGGAAACATTAGTTGTTGAATTTGTTTACAGTTGCAGTGCGACTAAACGGCGGGAGCAGAGCACAGACTCTGAAGGACATCGTTATAATTATATACCGATAAATTTGGTAATTACTTATATATATTATTTTAAATCTTTGCTAAAAGCATAGAAGGTGGCTTTTGCTGTGTTCCGTTCGGTAAGTCGAGGAGCCGAAGGCCCATATCCTTTTCCTTACCCTTTCAGTCCTTTCCTTCATTTATCTCGTCAATCCTTTCCTAAGCTTTTTCCAATCAGGCGACCCACCAGCTCCTTTGCCGATGATGACTTAAAAAAATGGGGTAATACGCATTCGCCGAGGCACTACCTCTCCGAATGTTCATGGGCGGTAGTGATCGTTTACCATTAGGCGAATCACAAGCTCGAATGTCCGTTATGGTATAAAAAAAGTAGAAAACGATAATTAAAACAGATGAAGGATAAAATATGGCATGTCTAATTTATTGCATACTAGTTTTTTTTTGTATTTCGTAATGTGTGTGAATGTGGTAGATTTTTTTGTAATAATTTTAAGAAAGGTATCCTTGTAAATACCCTTGTAAGGGAATAGTGAGAAAACTAAATAATTATAATGGCTTCGTTTTAAGTTTTATAAAACTTTTGTCTCTCACAATGATTTTGTAATACAATCTGAGAATAAAATATAAATTCATTAGTCGAACTATGTCTTTGCGAAACTTTAATTGAAAATCGCTTTGGTATTTCGAAATAGAATTTACTTCGTAGCTGCTAAGAACAACTAATATTTTGTAAGTAAAAGTTAATTAAATTATCTTCAACTTAATGTTTCCAATTATCAATAACACGAAACTAGATATTTTACTCGAAATACAATTAAAAACTGTTCTTTTGTAGACAATAGAAAAAGCAATACCTGTATATTGTTATAGGGTAAATCGACCTATTCCCGTTTTTCTGGGAAAGCGCTTGACCACGATACTCTTACTGGTAGAATCGTAAATGTTTTTTTAGAAATAACACTTTTAGGAGCTTGCTTCCAGTACGAAGCACTTATAGGCGTACCTAAGTATCAAATGAAATTCATAGCTGTCGCATAAAAAATTACATTAAAAAGGTCAGATTAACATAATCGTATAAGTTCATTAATATACTTGAGGTAGTTCCTATGAAAATATTACAGGGTAGGAAAAAAACGTATTTTTTTAAAGTGATCAGCGCGACACACGTTTTGTTTTAAATAATATATCCGACGGTTAGTAATTTAGTCGACTGGTAACTATCACTAAATCCGTGATATAAACAGTACGAATTAGATACAAGTACGAATTAAGTGGGTTTATCTTAGTATTACCTCTTTATCTTATTTATTGTGTTTGGGCTAATATAAACATTATAAAATTTTAGGTGGGTCTGAAGCAATTAGATGACAGTGACGTACAGAAAAGATTTACAGGATTTTCACCGTGGAGCAGTTGGACTACTTGTTCAAAAAAATGTATGACTGTTAGAAAAAGGTGAGTTTAACGTATTTATCTACCATCATAAGAACATTTTAATATATTTGATCTGTTAAAACGAGAACGTTTAACTCTTTAAGCACTTTTATAGATATAATAATTTTTACTGCACAATACAGATGTGTTATGTTTTAAAATGTTTATGTTATATTTAGTCTATTTAAATGTATTCACAACAAGCATATTAGAATGCAACTGACATTAAAATAAAACGTAACCTTCGAGTGTTTTGTTCAACTGGAAGGGAAATTATTTCTGTATCTATCTCCCTATCAACATCAAACAGAATATAAACTATTTAAACTCCTTCAATGCTTCAAATGTCATACAATGATCCTATGATAAAACTCCCACAGGCACTGCCAAAAATGGACAATTTGTGGCCGAAAAGTCATAAAGCAATCAGCTTATTGCTATCTCGAAGGTAGCTACTGCCACCTCTGGATTCGAGGTAAAATGCACCGAAAGGACCAAGGTAATTAGTTTTGTAATCTTTAAAAAATATATTGTTTTTTTTTTTTATATCCCGCTGAACTTATAGATACAACTTACGGTTTTTTTTTAAATATAATGTTTAATTATAAATGTAGATAACTCTATCAAGTTGGAATAACTATCATGGTAGGGTGTATTACATGTGTTAAAAGAAATAAATTAAATTAAATTCGACCTTGAAATTAATAAAGTTGCAGAAAAAGTTTACGACTTGCTATCATTTACAACGACATTCGGCCGTGTAATTGCTAGGGGAATAGCTGATTAGTGACAACATCTCCTATATTTTTTGCGCGTTAACAATAAATCACATGAATTGTAGCAAGCAGTTGTTTGGAATTAATGAATAGCGAGTAGAAATGAACAGTCAAGGCCGTAGACAGGAATTAATTTGGTATGGGCAAAATTAGAAAATGCCTGGAATAATACTCTAGCTCCGGATATAATTCGAGAAGGTTCTAGAGCTTCCTCTAAAAGACATCGTATAGCTACAAGTAGACACTTTTTGTTCCGTTAATCTTTCCATACTCTCTCATCACTACCATAGTATTCAACAATGCCTTTAACGTTTTGAATCTATATCATCATTTTTATTTATTTAATTTAAAAAAAATGCGGTTTTGCATGTGTCGCATGTCGTCGATCTTTTAATTCTTTGCCATGCCAGTTTCTTCACGATGTATATCTAATACAGAAAAGAAATAACAAAATTAATAAGAGCAAATACAGTTTATACATGTTAGCAAATTTTATCAACCTATACTTGTCTTAATTGTCTTATTGCCCATATATATCAATCGCTAAATCAAAACTGAATTTCACAGAAATTATAGGTAACTTTTATTTAGTTCGATTTATAAAATGTACATTGAAATTGTTAGAAGATTGTTCGAAGAAATATTTTGTTATAATATACTCATATCTTGAGCTTAGGCATATTGATAAATAATAAGGTGTTTATGAAAATCGTGTACCGTAATTTCAAACCCTTAAATTAAAAACGCTTTATATTAATGATTCAATGACAAGTTGACAATCGAAAATGATTACCTAACACCAAATTGAATTAGGAGTTGGCTAAACTTCTTTGATTAAAGCAGCAAAGACCTTGCGAACTCTTTAACTTTAAAATTGAGATTTTACGCAAACAACTGAAGTTTTGCAATCTAAAAATTTATGGGGATGTTAATTTTTAGCTTTAGGTACAGCATTATAATGCTTATGCATATTCAAAAAAATTAACGATAAAAATACCTACTATGAGGTGGGATTCGAATCTGCGTATTTCGCTTTCCTTGGCTACTCCCACTTGGCTACCTATTATCTCACCTCTGATTTCGAATTTCTTCTAACACCACCACACTTTCTTTTTAAAATAGTGAAAAGGCAACAAAAGGATTCCTCCCGGTTTCAATGCCACCTGAAGAGGGCATTCTTTCTATTCTTCAAAATCTTTTGATTGTGTCAAATTCTGCGCGATTAATTAATAGTAATATATTTGTAGGGTATACCGTAGTGGAATCGTTACCGGCTCCAGTTCCCGCTTTACATCCAGAAGATTCTAGGTCTTCTTCTACAAGTGTGCTGCTGTGTGGAAGACTAGGGAGGTACCGTGGTCCCGGGGGAAGACTACGATCTCGAATGCAAGACATGGTCCGTATCATTGGCGGTAGGCCAGCACCGCCTGGTAAATGGATTTGGCAAGTCGCTGTTCTCAATCGCTATAAGGTAATTAGATTGGAAAAGTCAATAGAGCTAAGATTTCTTTATATTTGATCCACATTTATAATTTTAATCAAATACTCCGATAATAAATTTCTACTATTTCTTAACCAAAGACATAAGAATTTTAATAATTCAGAAATAAATAATAAAATATCTAATATAATATTAAAATTAAGTTTCATTGACGTTAACAATATTTATCTTACTTTCAATAAATAAAAACGTTTTACACAATATTAAATTCGAATCGAGTACTAAATATTATTCGATTGTGTTGAACAACTTAAGATATTACATCTTTTACACCTCTTGCATGTTTAGGTATTATAAATTGTTCACATAATTAAGACGCCGTTTATTCTTCTCAGGAAGCGTTCTGCGGTGGAACATTAATATCGCTTCGATGGGTCGTAACCGCGGCGCACTGTGTCAGGAAACGCCTTTACGTGCGGTTGGGTGAACATGACCTGCTAATCCGGAGCTATGGCGAAGTTGAGATGAGGGTCACCGAAGCTGTCATTCATCCGCAGTACGATCCCGATACGGTCGTCAATGACGTTGCCATGTTGCGGTAAGAGTACGTACACGAGCCGCTAACATAAACAGAGAGGAGAATTTGTTATTATTAATAATACTCATCAGCTCATATATGTTCCCACTGCTGCGACACAGGCTCCCAAATAGGGTAAATATGGCCTATTAATAAAACATTATACCTATATTGTAAACACTTAATGTAACAAGATAAAAAAGCTTTAGCGCTAAGAAGTTAACATAACAGTAGGTACTAGCGTACATAACCTCACGGAAATTGGAATGACACCACGTTGGTAGCAAATTTACTATACACTGTCATCCTTACTATTCTGTCTTTCTCATTTTTCTATTAAGGCTGTGACTTATTCACCCATACGGACTTCGTCTTACACTAATTAAATCTTGATGTCTCAAAACACACTGATTGAATATCCACATGATAAGTACACTTGTTAGCTTCGGGGTTGAGATTGGAACGAAGCCCAAGTGCATCTTCAATAGTTCTTTTAATTATAGCAGCAGCAGAATTCATTCATTTTTAACTGTATGAATTCATTCTGGACTTCTTTATATATTGCTCCAAAACGAAAAAGGTTTGTTTTTATGTTTAGGAAAACTATTTGTTTATTTGATTCCTAAAGATTTAAAAGCATTTATTTCTTATTTAATTTCATAAAGAGAATATCGCGCCCGAAAACTGCATAGAGGAGGATTTTTTTTTTTTGCAAATTAATTAAAAATGTGATTGTTTACCATTTAATCGTTACTCATTATATTTTACTGTATCACATATTATAGATTTTATGAACCACTGCATGAGTAATTTATTGCTAAATTAATTCAGAGTTTCAGATATGTGGTACAAGGAATTATGCATGTTTGAATATTGCATAATGCAACGTAGCAAGTTTGAATCAGTAGGCAAACCTGTGTTACCTTGGCCTTATCCCCTTAGGTAACCTGCAGCTCCCAGACCACCCGACTTTAGTTTATTGAATTTAACTAAAGCAAAGCGGCGCTTCTAAAACATTAAGAAAAATGGAAAAGGTTTTATTTAACATCTATTAATGAAAAATGGTAGTAATAAAGTGAAAACAAATATTTCTCCAAAAACCTATCTTGTTTTCACCTTTCAGTGCCATCATTTTTGTTAATATAAGTAGGGGCTTATTACTGGAAAACGTTAACGTCCTTACGATTTATAGTGACATATTTTTTGGGTTTCATTACTATACCCAAACCGTACAAATGTCACACCAATGTTGTATTTTGAGGTTATGATACATTTTATGCACTTCCGACAATTTTTTATAACGTATTTTTCTAGAAGGTTCATTCTTATTGACATTGGTATTACAAATTTTACATGCGAACTTGTTGCTTGACTCTTATCTACACCGAAATATGAATGATAAAATGATGGTGTATTGAAATGAACGACTAATGTCCTCTTATAATTAATAGAAGATATTTTTAACGTAAGTTGCCGAAATCGAAGGCGGTTGGTTCTTAATTCGACTCTTATTAATGTTTTTTCTTCATGTATTTGATAGGAATAATTTCCTATTATTATTGCTATATTTCCTGTTATTTGGTCCCATTTTAGAACTTGTGCCCCCGTCGAGGAAATTTTTTTTTGAAAAAGAAACTCAATTTGAAAATTAATTCATAAATGTTTCTCTTTATTGTGCAGATCTTTTACAGTAGGTACAAAATATATTTGCACCAACTTTATCAAGGCCGAAGAAAGGTATTACTTACAGATGTATTAAACTGGAAAATTGCCCAATATCCTGTAATATATTTTAGCTTTCTCGGGACCTAAAGCTAGGTATAAATTTGGCCAATCTATTTTCCCCACGATCGCACATTCCTAAACGCCTCTTTAGGAAATAAATACATCACGTAGTATTCAAAATGAATACTTTGATTTGTTTCATAGTCACAATCAGATTCCTTACAAAGTGAACAAAATGTGTTGGGATGTAATTGGCAACTCGAAATCTATCTTATTACGTATAATCTATCTTATGACTTTGCAGAGGGTAATCCCTGGATCTACTACTTAAAAATTATTTCACCAATGGAAAGTCAGACTATCTGTCAGTGTCATAGATTATTTTTCATTTTGTGTATATCCCGGCTCGATCCTATATAGCGAGAGCAGCACTATTCATAGAGCTTACATACAGGTGTCTTTGTTTCTAATATCCCCATGTTAAGAACTTTTACTTCGCTTTTCCCACACTAACCCGATTTTACTTTTCCTTGGAGGTTTGTATGGAATAATAAAAGATTACGATTTACGACGACAATAAATGTAATTACGTTGAATGTGGGTGCGAAAGGCCCCTTTCCTTTTTAGCTAAGTAGTTGTTACTTCTCTTTTATGATAACCATAACAATTCAGTTACTCACAAAGTACTATTAATACGTAATCATTAAAATTAAATTCCAGACTTGATATTATTTTTAAGTACCAGTAGTTCCTGAGATTAGTGCGTTCAAACAAACAAACAAACTCTTCAGCTTTATAGTATTACTATAGATAAGTAGATTGAACTCTCATTACTCTTACGAATCCGAAAATGTTCTTACAGTTCTGTGCCTGGACATAGACAGACTAAAGTAACGGCTAGTTTACCGCCATGAAGAGTCTCATTCCATTCCATTCGTCATAAGAATTTCGTTTAATCGCACGTCCAAAACCGCGGGCAGAAAGCTAGTAATAAATAAACCTTACTCAATATCTAGTTCACGATGTAATGTACCTATTTTTGGTGAAGTTATAATTTATTTGTTATATTATTGTACTACTATAACTACTTAGAACATACTCCAAGTTACGGTCTTCAAAGATTTGGAGGCTAGTTAACCAGTAAGTAGTAAGTGAAAGTACCCTAATACCTATATTAGTATGTAATACTACTATAATAAATAAGGTACCCTATATCTCTACCGTGAAGATTTGATCGGTATTAAGCACTCACAATAATTAACGCTCGGAGAGTTTCATTGATCTTTAACTCTTGAGACAAGTGGGCATTCTACGTCCTATTAATGAACATTTCTGGTGAAATTCCTCTCTTGTTTAACTAACTAAAAGATCAAGATCGTCGATTGTCAATGAGAAAGTGGTTTTCAATTGAAAATAGTTAATAGTGGACATTTATGTTCACAATGAAGATAAAATTCCAAGTTAACATCTTATCATTTTATTCCATCCTTATACCACGGTACAAGTAAATCATGCAATGTAAACTATTTTTTATCTTAGGAATTAAAAAAATAGGTATGTTCTTTTATAATTATTTAATTTTCAATACAGCCTGGTACAACATGATAAATATAAAATGTTCGTTTTCTCGATATGTATTGTAAAATATAAAAGCCCGAGGTGTGATCTTATAATGACAGTTTTTTATTACAGGCTTCCTGCACCAGCGAGGCCGGATTTAGGCCACGGAATAGCATGTCTGCCTAATCCTCACCAAATTCTGGCTCCCCACACATCTTGTGTAATTTTGGGGTGGGGAAAAAGACGACCAAGTGACGTCCATGGTACAAGGATCCTTCATGAAGCACAGGTATTATTTTCTATACACATGTGAAAAATGTACTGTAAAGTGTCTGTCTTAGGAATGGTTGAAGAGGGATATTTGTATATTGTGTATAAAGACCACAAATCTCGGCTTTAACTGTTATTTGAATTAAGAGGGTTCCTTACGGTTGAGTGACAATCGGGACAACCTACATTTAAGTTAGTTCTAGTTCTCTACAAACAAACAACAAATAAAAACAAAAGTCATTGTAGTGCGTGCCGGGCTCAGAATTGGAAATGAAGCCAGTTAGTTATATGAACTTATCAAGTACTGCAATTGATAAGTTCCTTTTTGTTCAACCTAAACCTATTTCAATGAAAATATTTAACTCAATTAACTAGTTCACTAGTTAATATACAAATTTAAATGGAGACTAAGAATGTATTAACAAAAAATGTAATGTATAAAGTAGGTTTTGAAATTTTACTTTACTGAAGATACTCCAGTGTGCCACGCTCGCTGAAAAGTGGATAATTTGAAAATCTTCTTTACCGAAGAAAATCATTTTAAAACTATCATGTTTAAAATGGAATACTTTATCGTCTCCATAATCTCTCGTTTGCCCAATTCGAGTAAAGTTAACAATAACAATTGATATCATTTTTATAATGTGATTCCTTAATGTAATTTTCTTGATTGCTTCGGAATTTTCGAGGCGTTTACCAAATTGAATTTCATTGAATTTTTTATTGGCCTATTAACATAAACCTAGATATTTTATATTTTACGCAGGGGAGTGTGTATGCAGTATAGATAATGTAAATAATGATGGAACTTACATTATCAATAAAAATATAATAATATTATCGTATACTTTGTATATTATGTCTTTTAATCAAGGCTTTTAACTTCGAAATTCGCCAAAGCTCGTGCTTTGATTCGTACAAACCTAAGCAATTATAAAAATGTTCTCTTACGCAAAATACGTAGGAAATTTTAATATGATTATATTCATAAAAACAATTTTTCATGAACGCAAAAAAGTCAAGAAAATGTGAGAAATGCGAGAAAATCTCGACGCTATTATACTGAAAGTGGTCTTTATCATCTCCTCAGGGTTCGATGAACAACTGAAAGCCATCCTTGTCACCTTAAAATGCTACATAGTTGACAAAAATTTATCACTTTAGGTTTCTCTATTACCGTCATACATAAGTACATAGTAATATGTAAGGGAATCTTAGTCTATCTAAATTGCTGTTAGAAATTACCTTTACCATCATTAGTGCAACCTAAAACAAATTTGAATAGGTATATTAAATGGATTTAAATACAAAATATTGAAACTGGGAAAAGTGTGTGTAAAAAGTTTACGATGTCATAAATTTGAGGAATCGTTAAACGGATTTCAACAAATGCGGATAATAATTGAATCTACGAATGTTGTACTTCTTGTACAATAGATGTCATTTATTGATTTTAGCAAATAACATAGGAAATTTAAAACTCTACTTTATTTTAAAAGCGAATGACACGTCATTTAAAGTTATTTTTACTAAACATTGTTTTGGGGTTTATTTCACATATATAATGAATGAAAGAAAAAGTGTCATTTTAAGATTAAATTATATAAATATTGCAGAGCAATCACCCTTTAAAGAAATTTTTAATGTAAAGAAATGGTCTAGTCACTGTTTCATTGTATTTTTATTATATTAAGTATAGATTTAAAACCAACCCATGTGGATTTTTATACACAATATTTTCCTTACAATGTATCTCAAAGCATGTGAACGTGAGGATTAATGTTTGAATAAAGTAATCCGTTGACAGAGACTATGTTTTTTTTTGTTTGTGGTTTAGATTTAGATGGGCTCTGCACACGCGAATAATCTACTAAGGCATCATTGCTTAAGCTCGAGGAACGACTGGCTTGTACAAATTTATCGAAATTGTACACGTAACCCTGTGGTTTCGTCGAGCAATTCGCAATTGCTTTTAAGTCTACCTCAAAATATATATATAAAAGTAATTACCAGGAATCTAATACAATCTTTAGGATGCTAAGACCGTCCAAAGGCAAAATAATTAAAATAATGTTAAAATAATTAATAAATTTAGGCATATTTAAAATTATGCGAGAACTGTAACGTGATCAATGTTTCTATACCCTGGTACATAAACAGATAAAACCTCTATTATAAGTCTGTTAGTATTATGCAGAGCCAAAAAAATCGTTACCTATTTTCAGAATGGTGATGAATAATAGTTATTTTATGAGTAAAATAATAGAAAATATTAAAAAATTTATCAATATAATATATTATAATAAAAGTGTCATTCCTTTATATATTTAGTTAATAAGAAAACATGGCTTATCTTACGATCACTTGCTTATGCGAGAGGGTCGTTTTGGAGTGCCTTTATCTGTGCTGTATTTTTATAATTTAATAACACGTGTAAAGTGATTTATATTGTATGTTTAATTTCAAGCGAACGCATTTATTTAAGAAACACCGTATTTAATGACAACTGTATTAATTTTATCTATAACGATAAAAGTCTAACTTCTATTTACATTCCTGCCCATGTCACAGAGTAACAAAAAAATAAATAGTGGTAAAGCTTCACACAACCACGAATATCGATCGATCAATATGTACATATAGCTAAAACAACATCAATGATGGTGAATTTTCTATTTTTTAATATTACAAATTTTCTATTGAGTGAAATTAATAGTAAATCGTAAAGTATTACGTAAAGTATTCTACGGTATCACTTATTTTGAGCGCATTTGAAATTAGTATTCTTAGAAATAACGCAAGATGTAATTTTTCTTAAATATAAGTTTATTTAAACAATCTCAAAGTATGATCCTGTAACTTTAGGTCATGTGTGTCGTTGAAATATGATATAAATATCTGAAGTTGTCGTTTCAAGTACATTTTTGCGAGATATAAGTTAAAGAATAATAATAGGATTTCTTTTCCACTCTTGGGAGTCATTATGGTTTGAATTATGACGAAAGTAAGCTCAAAAGTCCATCAAAAGAATTTCACTGACAAAAGAACGTGAAGTTAAAGTTTTAAATATTATCCATTATTGGTAAGCGCTAGAGAGTTTTCATTGAATATGATAGATTCGTTTACACAAGTTTTATCTATTCCTTTATCTATCGTCTGTAATTCTATAATTCTCTGTACAAATTCTTAAGCTACTTAAATATATTTATACGTTTTATGTTAGACAGTATTGCCCTTTGATATACATTGCACATGGTACAATGAATTTGTGTAAGGAAATTTGTTTAATAAGTTTGTTTATTATAGGTATCTACTATACAGCAAGGCGTCTGCCGTCGCTCCTATTGGCAGTACGCCATAACAGATAATATGGTGTGTGCAGGACGCGGCCGACGCGACTCATGCGCAGGCGATTCCGGAGGCCCTCTACTGTGTAGAGATCGATCAATGCGTTATTATTTACAGGTTTGTTTTTGTCAAATGCCTAGTTAATGCTTGAGGTTTTGAAATTAATACCAGATTGAGCAATATTATATTGTAAGTAATTTTAATTTTAAATCTCCAGTAGACACTAGTCTGATGTTTAGAAAGCTTGTAGCAATTGGTTTAAACAAAAAGTGATGATATAAAAGTTACAATTATATAAAATGCTTTTAAGAGTCACAATATCATGAATTATTAATAAACTGTTAAAGCAGGGTTCTTAACCATGCGCCGTATACATTTGTGGCCGTATGCGATTGTAATAATTTATGTAACAGCTTCTGTGTGGCTTGGTATGCATCGAAATACCTAGTTAAATATAAAAGCTTGTCTCATTCGCACGGCTAAGGTCCAAAATTCCAAGCAGCTTTAGACGGCAAAATACTAAGCTCTCAAATTTATTACTAAATGCAAGGCAGGAGTTGTAAGTTTGAGAATGTTATGAGGAGATTATTCCCACGATTTATATAAGAATAGGTAAACGTGAAAAGCGAGCCTAATGATAAAAAGTACACATTTCAAGGGAACGTTTCTCTCTTATCGAACACAACAGAACCATAATATTACTAGTTAATGCTGTTTGTACTTTCGGTTGACTTTTCGAGGAAATGAAATACTCCGTAGCGTTGCTTACTACATTGGCTGGCACAGCGGAAATTTAATGCGCAATTGTTTCAGATTGATAATATTAAATTACTCGGCAATAAATATGCCACAATACAAATTTTATTTCAGTTGTTGGTTTGTGAAAATAAAAGGAAAAGATTAATCTATTCTTCTAAAATGGTGAATAAAAACACATTTCACTTAGTTTATTTAGTTATTTTACTTAATCTGCGAAAAGAATAATCCGATATTTTAGATTAGATAGTTGTATACTCGTATTTATATTTGTAATTTGTGATAAGCGATTTTAGTTAATTATATTTTTGAGTCATGTGACCAGGTACTTCGCCTTCCACTAAGATAATTAAATATACACATTAAAATCCGAGATAATTTTACGGTATAGTGTTATATGTTTAACACTAAACCGTTGATTTTATTTAAATGTAATATATAAAATTCTCGTGTCACAGTTTTCGTTGCTTTTCCGATTTTGATGAAATTTTTTGTGCTTATACGGTATCTATGAGAATCGGCCCACATCTATTTTTCATACTCCTAAATTATAAAAGTAAAGTTTAAATATATACGCTATGTCCTAGATACACATTTATTTATAGTAGATATCCCATATAATATTGCAGGCGAAAATAAAAGTAACAGCTTTTAATCAAAGCACTATTTGTATAAAAAAATATCAAACAACTCTCGAATCCCTAATAATCTTTGCATTGTATGTATAATATATTAAGCTATTATAGTATAAGTAATAATGTTTTGTTAATGTTTAAAAAAAATACCAAACAACCCTCGAATCCCTTATAATCTTTGCATTGTATGTATAACATAAGTGGCTATTATAGTATTCATGTAATGTTTCTTCTAGGGAATAACCAGCTTTGGCGATGGGTGTGGCAAGCGTGGAAAATATGGCATCTACACAAGAACGGCAGGCTACGTCCCGTGGATGCGTGCTATTATGAACAACAAATACTTCGATGATTAACAAATAATTTCTGGAAATTTAAGGCAGGCCCAGTCTTGCTTTATGACAAAGATTTGAAGGAAATCTGGTCTCCATTGCATGCATGTTAGACAATGTATCATGCACTATTATAGTCCAGTCTAGCATAATAGTGCAGTTAAATTCGAATAATTAGGAGGTCGATTTATACATATACCTAATGTATTAGATATCTCTCATTTCTATAGAGTTAGAATTTGAGGCTATGATAACATTAATCGTATAATTGGTTTTTAGGCAATTTAATTTTTACGAAACAAATTTATTCTAACATCCCAAATTTTGATAATACCTTGTACTCATTGGAGGATAGCTATCACCTATAAAGAAATTTATATATTTAAATTGGCAAAAAATATAAATATAAAAGTCGTATCTCTATGAGTTTTGGGCGTCAGTCGGTTTCACACGGACTCCAGAGCATTTTTTGATTTGCTTTCTTTACTACGAACACAAATAATGTTATTCGCTTTTAAGTATTACGAAATAGTCACTTGCATTCTGATATTAATACGCTACTAAGATTATTTGAAATAAGGATTGACTCTCTAATTATTATTGTTATATGTACAGTATTATATAATTATATAACTTGCCCACATTCCAAGGAATTTTTCGTTGGCAGAGAAATCATGGTTGTAATGTTTTCGATCATTTTTAATTCAATCTAATTTAGGCAAATTTGCTATCGGCTGAAAATGTATAAAATATTCAATAAATTTATAATAAAGTTTTCAGAACTGCATTCTGACTTTATTTGTGTATTTGATTACGGATAGGCCTAATATAGTTGAGGTTTAAAAAAACGCATTTATTTTTTTCAGCATTTATACATATATTTTAAAATACTTATATTTCAAAAACTAAAAAAATAAAAATCGATCACAAGGTCGACACACGAAAATAACAGCAACATAACTATGCATTGACTCAAACAACAAATACAATTAAAAGTAACAACTTAAAGTTTTTAACCAATAATTTATAGTATGAAACAAACCTCTCAGCACATACTTTCACAGTGGATTGAATTGAAGAAAATTGCAAAAAACCTTTTATTGATTCCAATTTTCACTTTATCAAAAGTCTAGAGAAAATGTAACAAATTCCTCGGGTTCCCTCGCTATATCCAGTAACCATGGAATGTGACGCCACACTCCAGTGTAGTGCGCTGATTGCTCTCCCGAGGGACGACGTTCCTCCTTTATAGTGAAAGAAAAACGCGATACAATCCTTTGCCCCGACGGATAACACTTGTCAAGTACATTAAGCGTGAAAATATAATCGTAGCCGAGGTCGATGCATAGTGTATAGTGAAATACCAAATTGTAATAGTATTAAGAAAATGGTGTTGTATTTTATAGACAATTTTACAATTTTACAATTGCTTGATTTAATAGTAGCAAAGATATGAAAGGAATTATGTATTTATTTATATATTATACTTTATTGCGCAAGCTTAGACAGAAACAAAACAAAGAAGGCATCGTTTTTACAAACTATTTGTTGCTAAACAGCTATCTCTGCCAGACAACCTGGTAGGAAAGGAAATGTACGAAGTTCTGTAATAGTACAGAAACAAAAGAAAAATTATTATTGCGAATTCAATATTTGGCAGTTGGTATATAAGAGCTGCGTATGTAGACTCTACGCACATTGAGCCTATAAAATAAACCAGAGCGTGTCGAGAGCATAATATTATACAGTCCGTTAAATTGAAGGAAAATTAGAAGTTGTCCTAGCAACTTCATATTTCCTTCACTGGGTTGAAGTGAACTGCTCCAACAGAAGTATAATGAATTCATTCAATATTCATAACTCTGTAGATTTTTATTAAGAAATCCTACGGAGTTATTCAAAAGCATAAAATTCATCCGTTATAATAATGTATCTTTTTATTTGTTTGTTTTTTATGCCGTCCAGAAAACAAACAAAAGAAAAGATACATTAAACGAACAACAAACAAACGTTATATCAATTATTAAAACATTTCTTAAAAAATAAAATGTCGGAGACGTTTATTCTAACACAGAACGTCTGATATTCTTACATCTGTTACAATAAATAATCAAAAGGATCACTTCAACGCCCGACTGGTAAATGTTTACATTACACCTACAAGTATTTATTAAACATCGGTATACAATCTCCGGTATTTCGAGCATCAAACGTTCCGTTTATACCATACCTGTAAATACAGTGCAATTAGCTTCCCACCAATCAACAGCAGTGCGCCGTGAACTTTATCATCATTTTCCCGAGAGTAATTGGGTAATGACAGACAATACAGGTCGTTAATTTTATTGGAACCTTGCATTTGACTGAAAAAAAAAATTAATTAACAATGTCACTGAATAAATTGAAAGCATTCATGAAATGAGTTTAAAGTTAAATTTCTTGAGATGCATATATTGCAACACCTTTAATACCTCAATATTTATTTTTAAATAACAGCTGAAAATTAGTCATTATTTGTCACATGTCTTTCTTTTTTTCGTTACAAGGCAAACAGAATTCTATATTAGATTAATTAAAGACTAATCTTGAATTGTATTTCAACAAAATAAATGATGCATTTATTTAAAACACGCGCTGAAAATGAAAGACGTCGGTTTATATTTCTATTTCACGGGTCAGCTCTGCTCTTATACGTCAGTCTAGACTTAAGAAAATAAGTCGTATTGTGATTGCCGCTTGTTCTGTTGCGTCCGTGTATATTATTTTCGAAAAATTCCTTGCTCTAGTGAATATATAATATTATTGCAGTGACTCTGATCCAGATCTCTTACAACAACATACATATATTGATTACTTCTGCTGCAATAATGCATTTTAAAAACTCTCAAATAACTACATACATTGTAAAATAATCTTGTTTGTAAAACACCCAGAGTATAGAATGGAAATTCGGACAGATGATTAAAAATTGTAATTGTGTTAAAACATCAACTGAAATATGCAATTACAAATATTATATTATGTAGAATGATACCTGATATAATTATCACCAGGGCAGGATTCCGAATACACTAAATTTTCATACAGCATCAGTGGATGTTTAACGTTGATAGGCTGGCTGGCATGATATCTACAATATGAGATCTTAGTTACACTTAGCACGTGACAACAGTACTTAGATAAGGTTATAATTACATACATTATGCTAGACAAGACATATTAATGCTGCTTTAGGGTTTCGAGACAGTGGTAAGCTGGTTTATATTGGAATATGAATTCACATATTTGTAGATAACAATAACGATTTAACTTTAATAATAAAGGAGCATGTATCCTCGACATGGTTTGTTGAATGTCATGAAACACTCATGCCTTTAAGAAGTGTTTCATGACATTCAAAACCCATTTTAAGTAGTATATTGACAAGTAATATAATATAGGTTCGTGAAAAGATCGTATTCGTTTAGATGTCTTTTTAACCACGTTAAAAGAAATAAGGAGGTTATCAAATCGACTGGTTTTTATGTTTATTACGTAATATTTTGTTTACTGGGTGAACTGATTTTAATTATTATTATTATAGTCAAGAGTTGTTACTTGTCATGTGGTCCTATTTACATTTGGTCTAGTTCTGACAATTTGAGGGCGTTTTTGTTTTTTATGTAAAAAATAATAACTTACCTATCTAATCCCCAACCAATAGCTACACCAAGCGACCCAGGAGTTGCATCAAATTGATGGGATATCAGAGTTATCGGAGCCCACCCATTGCACGTTTCAGCCATGGAATTGACTATTTGGAGAACTCCTAGCGTATCATATAAAAGTTAATGTCATCGATTTGTTTGGTTATTGTGATTGAAATTTTAAAAGTAGTGTTAATATTTAAAAAAAAGTCAGCGGCATCATATAATATTATGTGATCCCGAAATGGTTAAAGCATTTATAAATTGTGCGGTTACATATTGCTTTTGGCGCTTTGTTTGTTTGTTTTTATATACTTTAACAATTCATTTACGTAATAGGTTTGGTTTCTCAATCACACTAATATTATAAATGTGAAAGTTTGTTTGTTTTGATGTTTATCCGTCAATCACGGTGAACTTCTGAACGGATTTTGATGAAATTTGGTATACAGACGGGGTGTGCGCTCCCTTGCGATAAAACAGGAATAAATGATCAGTGCGGAGTCGGGGCCTAGCGTCTAGTACTACATAACAATGGTGATTAAATTATATACAAAGTCGATGTCTAGTTCAATATTACCATAAAATACAACACGACTTCAGCAATGAATCATATTAATATAAAATACCTATATTGTAAAGGTGCCGTCTTGCGAAATCTCTGTCGTCAAATCTTGGATGAATAAAGCTCCGCTTAACGTACGAGATCCTTTCAGGATTCCTCCAGTTGTCAGTGCAATAAGCTACGTACGCCGACTGACCGTCTACGTAATATGTGTCTTTGTTTCGTCTAGATAAACACGAGGCAGCTGCCAGCAACCAATGTGGACTTATTGCTGCCGCATCACAACGCACCTTAAATAGAAATAGTTCATCACATTACATTCAGTGAATACTATATACTTTGCACTCAATGAATAGTTGCCGTTTTTTGAGGTTTGACGAAACGCAAAACATACTTAACCAGCTTTTGCTTGCGGCTTTGTATGCGTTAAATTCCGTGTGGTCTAATAGATGTTATTATACCCATAAATCTTTCTCTTGAATCACTATAGATATAGTATATAGATGGGATATTTTTAAATATCTACTTACTAAATAGATATTTAAAAATATCCCATCAAATCCGTTGTGTAGTTTTAAAGATATAAGCATACATCGGTACAGACGCGGGAAGCAACTTTACTTTATACTTTGTAGTAAATAGCGATATTTGCTTTACTAGTATATTTGATTTATACTTAGCTATTACTTTAGGAAAATGAGAAGAATGAAGAAAATGCATATCATTCATAACATTAATCGAATTATACTTATAAGGGCTATCCGTACAACCCGAGTCAGCGCTTTACACGATCATTATTTCATTACAGCAAAAATCCATCGTTACAACGTTAGTTTCATCAGCAGATAGTGTTATGTGTAAGCCGTTTTGGGTGTATAACAATTGTCTTTATTACATACATCATTGTCGATTAGTTTCAACAATAATATAATTTATATTGATCAATTTAGGTATCCATCACTAATCGTTTTTCCTAAATTAATAAAGTATTTATAAAGTACTACTTTATGAATACTTTATTAATTTCTCCTCTGATTCGTTTAAAGCATCTATCATCACTTTAAAAATACCATAAACAGAGTCTACGAGTAACTGTATCAGCGAACCATGCAATACTAAGATTTAAATTTTAAAGCCTTTATGAAATGTGTGATTTGAATTTCTCAAAACCTTTCATAGAGCATTACGGAAAAGCTTTTTACACAGACTATTGCGAAATTGCGTTCTCTTTTTTAATGATTTGTGTAACATAGATCAGTAATGAAACTTATTTTGTGTATAAACAAGAAATACAATATTTTCAATAAGAAAGTTAAAATTTACCTAAATTACCTTTTGTACCTACACCTTTTGTAAAATTGAAGCATTAAATAACCTTCGCAAATGATATTAAATAACCCAAGATCGAAGATGATGGCGGCGCACTGTGGACGTCCTCTGCCCCACATAGCGGCCATATGACATTAAGTTTAGTAAGTCAAATGATATTAAAACTGCTTTTTCGTTCAGTAGACCGATGTAAATTTATATGAAAATATATCTTGAGTACTAGCGTCTATATGTCATATACATTTTGAATTTGAAACCTATATATAATAATATCTTTATAGCTCTTTTCTTTTTTTGGTGATGCTCAAAAAAAAAAAGTTACAGATTTGAAATTTGAGTCCTGTCTCTCTCTTATATACTGGACATTGACGGAGTTCCTATTTACTGGGTGGAGCAATTAATTAAAAGAAGAAAAAGAAGAAGATAATTAAATTTTCATTATAGTCGTCCTACGTACTCTGTGGTTTTATTCAGTGCTGCCATGACAATTAATTGAATAATTATTGTATTACAAAAAAAACCATAAATCGTAATCTGTAGATTTTTATGTCTAAAATTGAATCCAGCCGTAAAGAAGCCTTAGAAATAGAATTAATATTATAGTATATTGGCTACACTTGAATAATGCCAACTGATCATAAAAGCCATTTGATATTTGCAAAGACTTAAAGCTTTATTCTGTGGCTTTAATTGAAATACATTTTCATTTCATTCAAAAAATGTTCATGGACGTTGATAATTAATCGGTTACCATCAGGCGAACCACCATCTCAGTCCGCAATGACTTTAAAAAAAAAACTTATTCTGCCATTGTTTTTAGGCCATTACATTATTTTTTTTAAATACCCTATAAGAACGTACCTGCAATGGTTCATAAACATAGACAGCAACAAAAGGAAAGTCAGACCAGGCTGCTGGTCGGCTTATATAGGAATCTGTATCATCATCTATCTGTGTAGTTGTTTTTACCGCTTCTGAAGATAACTGCTTCGACGATTGCTTGTTAAATTCGTTTATGTATTCAGCAGAAATAATTGTATCGATATGCTTTTTAACAAATCTTGTTTTGTTGAATTGCATACTCGTTTTAATATCAACGTCATCGAAGAATCCTTTTTGATCGTAATATAGATTTTGTGAGTGTGATATTTGAGGGGTATCACTGTCATATATTTCGAAGAACTTTATTTTGTCGTATACAGTTGTAGCTTTTGAGTCAATTTCATTGTTATTTTTATAGCCTTTCACAGAATTATCTGAACTATTCACAGTATTAGTCGGCAAAGTTGTTAATGGGCAAGTTTCCATGTCAATGTTGTTTGCCGTATTATCTTTCGCATTTTGTACATTGCTGGGAAAGGTTGTTAAATAAGCGAGAAATAAATTTCTTAAAGTAGTGTTCATTTGGAAAGTTGGAGTTTGTGTAGACTTGCATGTTTCATATTGAAGGTGAAATACAAAAAATGGTGAATTCACTACTACTTGATTTTCATTGTACTTAGGAGTATTATCGCTTCCGTTTATTGTATGTTTCTTTTCTTCGTTGCTAAGATCCAAATATTGAAATTCTATAAAACTTGGTGTTGACGATGATCTTCTTAAATAAGGTAAAGCAAAGTTTAGTTTTTGCGTTTCTTGAGTTGTCGAATATCCGTGGTCTCGCTTTCTTTTAGGGACATTCTTTACATTAGGATTATGTGTAACGCTTTGAACGTCACCAAATATCTTCGTCTTTCTCCATAGCAGGTTGACTATTTCGTATCGTTTGTGAGTCAATCGGCTTACTTGCCATTTCTTTCCGGGAGTTACTCTTAAAGCGTTTAACGTTTGATCGATACTCGTGATATTTTTAACTTTGTTGTCCTTTCGTTTTTCAGAAGTGCTCGGCATACAGGCTATGTTTAAAACAAGCGCAAAAATTATGAACATGATGTCACTGAATATTAACATTATGAATTTCCTTTAAAAAATACACTTATATAAAAAAATTGTCCAACACATTACTGCAAATTTAACATTGCATGATTGTACATTATTTTTGTACTTAAATATGACAATGTCACAAATCTTTATTAATCTGTCCCCTACTTATGCAGGCAAATAAATTTATTGAATTCACATTACTTTGGTTGGGTATATCATGAAATATTTGCAAAAAATTTAATCTATATATTATTAGAAAAAATTAAGAAATATTTTACAAATGCTGTAATATACATGCTGCTCCAAAATAATTAAAAATATATATAAGTGACAAAGATTGTCCATGATCTTGTCAAAATATTCAGTGACGTTTTATTTTATTCGGAATATTTGTAATTTCCAAAATACATAAATAAGGGAAAATTATTTAATTGCGCTTACAAATTCCTGTAAAGGTAAGATGATTAATTAATATTAATAATCAGAAAAGATAATAGATAAAATTAATTTATGCATATACGGTGAGACATGGATGGATTACTCATGAATATAAGGCGCAACTCAATCACTGAAAATGAAATTTCGTCATAAAACACGTCGTAATACGTCATAATAAAGTTGAGTATTCTTCAAAATCGTACAATACCCAAGTTCTATTCGTCATGCGTCATTCATATTTCTTGTGTGAAAAGAAAATACATAATGTATCGACCTCCTATTTAGTTAACTAATGTTTAAGTTTTCCGATTACTGCGTGCGATGATTGCGTGGAGCATTTCTGCTCTAATTATTTCTATTTTTATGGCTATTTATCTAGTTTTGTCAGAACTATCCACACCACATTGTCTCAAGAATAGTTCAAATAATTTCAGATTAATATCAGACGGTAATTTTATGACATAATTAAATATCATAAAACTTTCGTCCACATATTACAATATAAACAATTATAAAAGTAATAAATTTTTACACAGGTTTTTATGTATTCAACTGTAATTAAAACGCTTTATAACTAATACTTGTAAAATAAAATACAACTTAAATTAAACAATAAAAAAAAATAATTTTATACATATTATATCTGAAAACATATTGCAGTAAGTATAAATAAATTAGTACAGTGCAAATGGGATTTTTAGATCTTTTATATGAAAATTTAAAACCTGTATGAATAGAGAAGCTATTTTTCATTGCTTTTAGTTTCTAAAGCATATGTTTATCATTGAACTGAAATCTTGTGTAACGTTCAGAGAAAAAAGGGTTTATTTCTGAATTCATAATTTCCTTTTTACACTCGCAAATTTCCTGATTCAAGGCAATAATAAAATATCCGTTATTTCGAGCTCATTGTTGGAACCTTCACAATTCTATCAGTCTAATACATCAAAGCTCGATATGTTTCAATGTGATATAGGCTCTATTATATGAAGAATTCACTACAATGATATGCATATTTTAAATAATAATATATTTTAAATGTTAATACAAGGAAATTGCATCTAAATTATATCTTATAGATTGCAACAAGAACTCCAAGATGAATTCTGTTCCGATTGCATTGAACAAAGCCGCTATGCGAAAGTACGAGGACTTGGAAGTGCCGTGCGAAGACATTCTCGCTGCATACGTGTGGGTCGACGGCACAGGGATAAATTTGCGATCAAAAGACAGAACGTTAAATTTCGTCCCCAAGACACATAAAGGTACTAATGGACCGTTCCAAATGTATAAAAGATAAAATATTAGTGCCGATTGCCAATTTGCTGGCACGAGAGACCTTTAACCGTTTTGTGGGTTATTTAAAGCATATTTGATTGTTTTTTTAGCTAATACAAAGGTTACATAGTCAATTGATTGTAGTACAAAACAATTCAATTAAATGACATTTTCTTTATTTTAAGTGACAATCTTTATATATCAACGTGTAAAATAATGATTTCTCTCATATTGCTGCTAATAACGTTTGCCTGATAAAAAAACCGATATATTAAAAAAAACGCCGCAGTTAAAATGTCGCTTCAAACTTTAAATCAACTTTACAACGCAAATTGAGCCTCCGCTTATAATGGTGTAACTTGAGTGCTTAGAACTAATTGATGCCATGTTGTGACTTCCTAACAACCAATTTAATTGGTAACCAAGTCAGTAGGTGTCACGTCGGGTAATATGAGCTATATGACTTGCGTAATAGAAAGGTTTTCTAAGGGTTTGGTAAATAAATTGGACAAGCTTTTATACGACCAAAATGAATAAAGAGACTCATTGTTCGTGCCTATGTGATCTTAAAATAAATGTAATACATGTATTTGTACGACGTTTCAGTGTTGTGTATTGTGTTCGAAAACTAAAAGGATAAGTTGATATTATATAATTTATACAATGCTTATTTAAGTTTCAGGTGTGTTTAACAATATTTCCATGACACTAATTACTCAATAAAAAAATAAGACAATAGTAAATTAGAAATTAAATATAATAAAGCTATAAAATGTTACAAAACCAACTCCAACTTTCCACAACGCATTTGCATTATCTACCCGATAAAATTTCTACAATTATTTCAGACCTACCCATTTGGTATTTCGATGGAAGCAACACGGCACAAGCAAGCGCCGATAACTCGGACACGTTTATCTTCCCCGAAGTTATTTACCACGATCCGTTTCGCCGAGGAAGCCATATACTGGTCTTAGCGGATACTTACCAGCATAATTATCAGCCGACTGGTAAGTAAGTCTCGGGTTATTTAACGTCTTATTAAGACCCTCGTAGTAATAGGTACGTTTTAACCGCAAATTATGTGCCAGAATAAGGAAAGTAAGAAACCTAATTATCATTATGAACGTTTTTATTTTAAATAGAATGATATTTTACGTGTCGTGTTACGCTATATGAAAACCAGGGCTATTCATAAACATTGTAGGTACATAATATATCAAATCCTGTCTCATTCGTTGCGATATAAAAATAAGTAATAAGAGTTATTCGAAATAGGCTGCATCGATTTCCCATTAGCGACTGTTCTCGACATTGGCACGTACTTGGTATAGCTTGATAACTCTTACTTCTTGTTATTTCCGAACCGTCGCTCATGGGTGGCGTATGAATATGAATAATTAACTTTCATTGTAGTATACAGGAGACACGAGAACTTTTGCCGCTTCTCTGAACACACACCGCTGTATTAAATATAATTCAGTTTTCCACATATTTGCAGCGCAATAGAAGCATTTTACATTTGGTTGGTCAGGAATTCTTTATGATAAGAATATAGGTACATTTTATTGCATCGATATTGGTAAATTTACTCAATATTAAGCTAGGAAATGTTATTTCCATTAGGTTAGATCGTTAATCCGGGTTTAGCACCTAATACGTAATTTTGGAGTTAATTGAGTGCCATTAATTCAAGAGCAGATTAACAGAGAATGTATCGAATTAGCAATGATTTATATTATTTTATTATCGCGTTTATTGATTTCGTAAGTGATTTTGCGTACGGTATTTATTTAGAAGCGATTTTCAAAAGAGGAGGAAACTGTATGTTCATTAGTATGTTTCTATGTATATATAGATTCATAAGCAGCAAAACAGATGTGAAAGCGAAAGTCTGATGAACTCATTAGCTCAACATGACTTTTCATATGTTTCAAACAACTTCGTTTACTGAGTAAGGCGACCTTTTTAATCTTTTGTATATGGCAACCATTTAAGGCTGACTCGTTAAACTAAACAAAGGCAGCGTCGGCCGGACAACATACCTACTCGACGAACGTCCTCTTATTCGGACCAGAGAGTATTATTAATCAAAAGATGTTATATTCTACGTTCATAAATAACTCATTAATTTTATGAATATGAAATATACGTACATTCATTATTATAACTAAGTAAAAGCTCGTCCCGGCTCCGCACGTATAACAAGATTCCTGTTTTATCCAAAGGCAGTATTTAATCGGGATTAAAAGTATCCTATATAATTTTTCTTTGTTTAAGTTACTTATTTTGTAATTGTCGTGTATTTAATGTTTTTTAATAATTTGTTCAACTTTCAATCTATCTATATATTTATCTATCTATCTATCACTCAAGTTAACTCCTACTAAAATCCGTTCAGTAGGTTGAGTGTGATTGACGGATAAACATACAAACAAACAAAACTTTCACATTTATAATATTAGTGTGATATCTATCATATATATCACACTAATATTATAAATTTCAGTTTCATGTTACAAGACTTATTTTTGCACATAGCAAGTACGAAATCTAATATTATTTAATATATATAATAGTTATAATAATAATTTGTTATTAATAGTAATAATTTGGGAATAATTTGTTTACAGCAACAAACTTTCGTAAAGGCTGTGTGATATTGACTGAAAAAGCGGACGTCGAAGAGCCTTGGTTCGGTTTTAATCAAGAGTTTTTCCTTACTACTACGGATGGTCGGCCTCTGGGCTGGCCGCCCGGTGGCTTCCCGGCCCCTCCTGGTCCATATTATTGTGCTATAGGTGCTAATAAAATTGTGGCCAGGGATCTTATGGAAGCATTTTATAGGTAAATGCAC
Source organism: Zerene cesonia (assembly GCF_012273895.1). Classification (NCBI taxonomy): domain Eukaryota; kingdom Metazoa; phylum Arthropoda; class Insecta; order Lepidoptera; family Pieridae; genus Zerene; species Zerene cesonia. The sequence goes on from NC_052114.1 coordinate 5,871,250, forward strand.
AAATAAAAACAAATTAATGTATGTACACGGTGGTTGTTTCGATTCAAACTGCTGCAGCTGAAAAAATGTTGAAGCATTAGCATTGTTTATCTGGTGTCTAGGTGTCGCATGCAGGAAATAACAAAAACTTTATAAGTATGTTTATCATATGAAGTAAATTAGATTTTTGTTCTGTATCATATTTGCATTCCTTACATGTGGATTACCATTAAAATGTTATCTTAAAGTATTTACATTAAAATATCATAACATATCTTTTTTGGTTCAGAGTTCTTTTGCACCTAATAATATCCCGGTCATAAACGTTTCGGTAGCTTAACGTATGCAAAAGCTTTCAACAAGGAAATAAATGACGTTATTATACGTCAAACCTTCGGTGTTTCAGTCCCCACGGACACCCGAGGCCAAGACAGCACAGTGTGGAGATAATAGCGGACATTTTGTTTTTATAGCCTATTTTTCTAACAGAGCATAATCTTATGTAGATCCATAAATTAAATGGAAATTCGCTGTTTTGTTTCGATTTATTCCAAGGGATCGTACAATAAATGTAGCAATATATTGCTTTTCCCTTACAAAGACAGAATAACAAGTGTAATAAGATAGATGAATATATATAGGCAGTTGTATATCGTAACGCTTGTAATTTATTATCAATACTAGATGTAATAAATCTTAGTTAGCTCGTTTAAAGTTTGATAATTTGTTGATTATGGATGGATGGAAATCTCGGTTGGTGCGAGGTGCTCAAAAATTCTCGTGAGATTTGATACGGGCTCAACTTATGAATATTTATAATTATACACATTTTTAAGTCACGTAAAATACGACTTTCAGAAAGGAAGTTTAGTATCAATAAATTCTTAAAATCAATGATAGCCAACTTTCACATTGTTAGTAATTAGTTTTTCGTGGCCGAAAATATATCATGCTATCCTGTCCTATTATCCTACTTCCTATTAATATTATAATTACCTATTATATTACCTACTAATATTATTGAACCGATTGCAATTAAATTTGGCACGCAGATAGCTGGACAAGTGGAATAACATATAGGCAACTTTTTATCCCGATATTCCTACGGGTTACGGACTTACGCGGGTGAAACCGCGGGGCGCAGCTAGTAAATTATAAAAACGAAATTTGAAATGCTATAGTCACTCCGTATATTAGTCTTTTCTTAGTCTGATTTCGTTGTTTATCTCGAAAGAGGCGAGCAATAAAATGTTTTATTTCACCAGATGTTGTCTCTACGCCGGAGTGCATATAAACGGTATAAACCCTGGCACTACGCCATCACAATGGAATTTTCAGGTAATTATTAAATATTAAATTTAAAAATATTTGCCTTGTATTATATATAATTTAAGATATTTGTGAAGATTTTTCTAACGTACAGAAAAAAGAAATATAAGAAAGTATGCAAACAACTTTTCTGAAACATTATCTTATTTGATTAAAATAATTTAATGAATTTATATCGGTAGTCATTCGCTGTTTTTACACTGATTAACAAATATTTCATAATGCAGAAGATAAACAACGCTGTAGTTCAAAAGAAAAAATATCAGAAAAATAAGATCCAATCCGAATAAACGAAATTATTAAGCTTGAAAACTGATATAATAAACTAAATATAATAACCTAAAATATTAATAATCGAAGAGTGTCAAAATATATTGCCGTGTTCTGAAAAAGCGTATTTCTTGTTTTGTTTTTTAAATTGTAATTGTTTGTCTCGCTGCCTTAAGACTTATGTGCCCTTTGGGACAAAAGCCTCAACAATAAATGGATTACAACGTAACAATAATGTGTCAAAGATTTGTCTAAAGCGAAATAACAATTTGTATTTTCGATTTGTACGGTAATTTAATAACTTTTTACTTGTGTTTAGACATCATGAGAAACCTACAAATGCTTTTCGAATGTTTAATATCGGAAAAGTCGGATTATTACCTCATTTCTGTACCAAGATTCTGTACTTTGTTTAAGATTTTCTCGGCATATCTCACAATAGACTTCAATAAATATTATCATTAGGTCGGACCTAGTCCCGGATTAAGAGCTGCCGATGACCTTTGGATGGCTAGATATATACTCGCTCGGCTTGCGGAGGAATATGGCACCGTCGCCACATTCGAGCCCCAGCCCATTGAAGATTGGCCTGGCAATGGCACTTTCGTATATTTCTCATCCAAGGATATGAGAGAAGAGGACGGGATTTTGTAAATAAAGCACTACGTATTCAGATTTAGTAGTGTTGTATAACCTCGTATCTCTGTCAATTTATTTAGCTTTTGTGTTCAAGAATGTTGATATTAGATCGTAATTCATGATATTATGTTAATACAAATAGTAGTTGTGTAAATATCTTGGTTTATAGGTGAAAGTGAGACAGAGTATCAGTTGCAGTTGTAGGCAAAAACGTTAAATCTACTCCATTTCTACAGATTATTATTAGGTACAATGGTTATTGAAGTCACGTTCTCAAATAAGAAAATTTTCTTATTCACATAGCCCTTGATTAAAAAGCCTCATTTCCGCAGAGTTAATTTGCTCACCTCACCACAGTGAAAGCATTAAGATATTAATTTTATGTAATGGCTCCCTGTAGGGTTATAGAGAGGGCGATTGACAAGCTGGCTCGGCGTCACGGTGCCCACATCAATGAGTATGACGCTAGCAATGGGGCCGACAACGCGAGGCGTCTCACCGGAAAGAATGGCATGCCTAATATTCGAGACTTTACAGCAGGTTAGTGTAATAACGGGTCATTGAGATATTTATGAAATAGCAAACATAAGTAATGAACATTCCCTGTTCATTTACGTGATCTAGACAAATAAATGACGGGAGGAAGAAAATAAATATGGGGTATGTAATAGGGTATAAGGTCTGTGTAATAATAATGGCATAGCTTTGTATTCTGCTTTTTTGTGAAACTTTAAGCGCTGTAAAATATTGTTGCTTTAATAAATAATGTTTCAAGCAAGCGGTTTCTTTCAGCATTAGGGTAAGCGTAACGAACGGCAACTGCAATTTTGTTTGCGCTACAAAGTGAAAGTTCTTGTAATGAGTTCTTTTAGGAATTATTTCCAAGGAACTTTTGTGATTTTAGTTCAGTTCAGTTTCTGGTTGTTCGTTGTCGTAGCTATCCGTCATATAGTTACTATAATTTTAACGATTTAAGATGCACATACAACAGATAAATAAAAAAAGTCTTACCATTGTTTTGGGGTCTATAAAGATCCATATTGGATAACAATTACCTACTCCTACAAAAAAATATAAATGTACTTTAATGATCTGGTTTTCGATACAAAGAATACATTTGTATTATTTAAAACTAAATCTTTTAAAAAGGAAATACGGCGTTCTCGAATTGTTGTGTGGGAAAATTAATAACAATTGAACGGGTGGTTTATGTGGTTTTTATTATCCTTTCACCTCATAATGTAAAGGAGTGGTAAGGAAATGACGCATTTAATGCTCTGACCGTATAGGTCTCTTTAAAGTTACTCACTTTTTCATTCATCATCAGCCCCACTGCTGGGACACAGGTATGAAGGTTCGGGCCATAAACCACCACGCTTGCCAAGTGCGGGTTGGGAGATATCACCCGCTGTCGAATTTTTGATTATTGGATTCGCACTTTTTTCTTTACTGTTCTGATCAGTAGTGATTCATATGTGCAAATAAGTTGAAAAAGTCTATTTCTTGCACGCTCGCCTGGTTTCGATTTTAAGTCCGAGGTCCACGGCTACTGATTACTAAGCTACCCACTGCATTTTTACAAATTTTCAATACGTTTCTACTTGAACAAAATTGAAAATTAACAAGAGGTTTTTCATTTTCCTTTACCTTTAAACGAAGCCCCATCTTATATATTGTATATTTTTATATAAAGAATTAAAAATCTAAAGTGCCTAAATTCTTACTGTCACTCATTATTTTTTATTTATAACATAATTGTGGCAGGCATCTGGCGCAAGGGTAGTCATAAAATTAAAGAACTCGAGCTCATAAAAAATATTAAAAATAAAAAGCTTTATTACCCGAAAACGAAAACCAAGTATAAATTTAATAAACTTCAATTATTCAGTGAAAACATTTAATACTTGTCGTATCCCTCAAATCCATTTTAATTGTATTTTTTGTTTTTCGAAGAGAAAATGAACTCAAATTTACCTAAAATCTTTCTCTTCAATAAAAAATAAATGTAAATATATATTCCTCTATACAAAGGTGTAGCAAATCGTAGTTGCTGCGTAAGGATTCCTCGCCAAGTGTCTGAAGATAAGAGGGGCTACTTGGAGGATCGTCGTCCCGCAGCTAATGCTGACCCCTACCGTATCATCTCTATTATGCTCCGTACGTGTATATTTGATGAATAAATATTGTTCCGGTCATCTTTTTATTGCTTTGTGTTTTTGATACTTGTGTATTAAATAAATTTGTTACGAAAACACGTATTGTTTTTATTCTACTTATGAGCATTGTGAAAATATAAAGCAATTAATTGAAGAATCTTAGACGTTCATCAATTCAAAAGACTAAGCAATGAATTATAGATTACAGATTAGAGAAACAACCAGTTATAAACGATAATAGTGAGTAATTGGAGATCTATTGTCCCGTTTCAACTCTTGTTTGTCCGTCATGAAATAATTGTACGAGTTCTAATGACAAATTCAAGTTGTAAGGGAAATTCTTCATTGACATCTTATCTGAAGAAAAGATAGAATTTCCCAAATTCATTAAATACCTTTTTCAATAAAAATAATAATTTAACACGAAGATCGGATTATGCTTTGGTATAATATATTGGTTAAATAAACTATTTCTGACATCAAGACAGTTGTTTAACAGTATATTCCCACAGAGCATGATTATACATATTCTAAAGACGTTATTTTTGTCATATTTCATACTGAATAGTTTATGAATTCATGTGAAATTTCAAACTTCTATAAAACTAATCGAAGTGTATATTCAGAGCAGCGTTCAGTTTAAAACTTCGTACTGTGGCCTTTAACCACATGTGACTCGAAACGTGAACTTGTACAAACAACTGCAGTTCAGACCCACGTGTGAGTGCCAGTTTACACAATAAATGGTATGAAACTTTTCTGAATCACATTTATTGTTTTGGGTACTCTACAGATTTAGCAAACCCACTTTTCAACAAAAAGAAACGAACTTTCATTTCGCCTTTTGTGTGCTTTGGAATTGTTCGGATAGCTGATAGAATAAGGTTGGTTATTTTCAAGGAAATTTAATTTGTTATATTGCAATATAAATAAGCACCTAATCTATTGACTTTATTTAATGTTTGATGACTATAATTATTTAGGAATTGAAGACTTTTCAACTATTTTAAAACGCGATTTATTCATTATATTATTAACCCGACGGACTCACACGACGGACAGTCTCCCCGTGATCACGCTCTCTGTAAAGTGTTCGAAACGTCGGTTTAATAATATAATGAATAAATCGTGTTTAAAATCCGTTAAAAAATCTTTAATTCCTAAATGTATAATAGTCGCGTAAAATCAAACACAAAAAATACGACTATAACTGTTATATATAAATTCTGCTTTTTTTTTTCTGTCTACAACAGTCTGATTATTACTTCACGATATATTAGCCTAAATGAAAACTATTGCCGAGAATATTTACCTTTTTCCAATATACACCATGGTAAATATCTGTTTATAAGCACTAGCGTGTGAGTCCTCCAGTCAACATGTATCGCTTTATAATCATTAAAAAGAAATGAAAAACATTTGTTATAACATCCAGAAAACATAGACACCTTAAAGTCAGCAAACTCCAGTTCAGTCCATTAGCGTCTATCACATTATGACAACCTCTACTTTTATTTAGCACGCTAGAATATTATAAGTTACTTTCATCCGATTTTGATGGTTCGAATGCTGGTGCCTCCTGCGTGGTTCCATTTTAATTTGGTAATATTTGAGACCCGTTTATCCTTTGAACATGTATATATTTGTTAATTAATAAGCAAATTTAAATTGATTCTGTAGAAATGACATCTTAGAAGCGTTTTAAAACAATTATAAAATGCTTTTTAAACACATACTTGAGTATTAAGTATTTATAACAAATGAGGGAACGCTGAAATCTAATGAAACAATTTAAGATTTGCTAATGAAATTGAATTGTTTTTCAGAGGTCTTTTGACTTTAGCTTTCTTTAAGATTCTTAAGGCTCAATTTGATGATTGTTTCTGGCTCGCATAATCTGTTTTGGTTTACGATCAAGACACCGCTCACTTTTTTGATGTGATTACAGATAATTTTTATGACGCAAAATTTGTAGACTGGAAAAGCGAAATGGTAAATCATAATCTTTGGTATCGTTGTTTACTTTTAAAACGTAGATTTGATTTATGCTTAGTAGTCCTTCATCCAGTCGCTAAGGAGCGATATTATGGCATGATTTGTATCGATGGACGATAAAATAATAAACGTTTTCGCAAAATTTATTGTTAGTGAAACCCAACATACGTTGGGTTACTTATTAAAAACGTGATAGGGACCATGCCTGGGGCGAAGAATCGTTATGCCGTTCATTTTGTATGTTTGTAAGATTTTTATGTACCAAAAAAACTGTTTGAACGGAAACATAATATTATCAGAATGAATTAAATTTTAGGTGTATTAATCTCTTATTTTGTCATAGATGCTTGTCTATAAAAATTATAACATTATTTATTTTTCGTGTATAAATCTAATTAACAAGTTTTCACTTGGATTTGTATTTATTTAAGCATTTTAAGTGTTTTATCTCTTTTGTGAACATCAAATACATAAAAAAAAATTTTTAAGGAAACCATATATATGGTTTCAGTAATGACTGTAAATCAGTGCTACCCTGTGTTCTTGTTCACATGGGTTGAGCCCATCTTGTTATAGATATTATTAATTCATATTCTGTTTAGTATATGTGACTTTGTGTATATGGAGCTTTAAAATTAACCAGCTCCATACTCTATGTAAATAAACAAATTTATGCCACACGAGCGTATGCTAATTTTCATATCCACGTGGTAAACTATATGTTTCTTAGATAAATCTATATATTCAAGTCCTCTTTACCCATTCTCTTTGTCTTGATCATATAATCTAAAACGAAACGGTCACTGATTTAACTTTATCAATCATATTTAATAATTCAGAGGTAGGTAGAATTAATTTTTAAAAACCTCGAACTTTTTTATATAAATAATTACTCGTTTAATGGATAGATTAATATTATAGTGAATTAGTCTTACAATATTATTAGTATTCGTATATAAATACATCATTAAATATCACAGAATCCTACAAGTGAGAATTATGCGTCGTTTTCTCAGTTATGTTTAAAATAACTCAAATATGAAAGGTTAAAAATAAAACACGACATTCGTCAATATTTTATATTTAAATCTAGAGCATCCTACATTCTCTTTATAATCTATATTTTTAAATATATGTACATTTTGTTATATTTACTATGCATCTAAACTTTATTATCACATACAATGTCTGTAAACTCAACAATATTACTATTAGGAAATATGTACAATTCACTGACTCTTTCATCACCGATTGGTATTTCGTCATCACTGGAAATCCTTTTCGAAGTTTTTCTTTTAGGCGTTGGGGATATATTATATCTGTTGCCGTTTCTATACGATTCAAACTCGGAGTTAGCTTTCAGTCGAAAGTTGTTTTCGATATTCGCCTGTTTATTTTGATTCCGTGAGCAGTTACAAGAGTTTCTTGAAACTTTCATGGAGTCAATCGGTGTTACATTAATAGACTTACGCATCGAATAAACACTTCTCTCATTTGATGAACGGATTGATAACACTCGAGTTCTATACGATTGTCCATCCTAAAAATAATAATTCATTTAATTCTGTTCTCAGCCGTGTATATTAAAACATAGTTGAATATTATTATAAATAAGGGATAGATTAATGCATTGAAGATTGAAATATTGCTTATGTGACGTTCCGTGTCCTCCTTTGGGGCATGGGCAGATGCATTATATCTTCATTTCACTAATAGATTTTCTTTAGATAAAAGTAGGCTCCTGTCCTCCCAGGGAATTGTACCGACGATTCTATTTTTATGGTTACAAAATGTTTCCACATTTTTATAAATCTTTATAATAAAAACTTAAACCTTAATTTGAACACGTAATACTTGATGAAAACATTTGTAGTGCAAATGTGATAGTAATATAAATTGTATCGTGACCTCATTGGTGTGACATTCATTCGTGGTGTATAAAATTGACCCCAATATGGACCGTAAAAATGGTACTTTCCCGGCCCCACCTGCTGCGGACTTATCGAAAGTAGTATCGCAAAAGCACTACAAGAATTTTATTAAAGATAGAACACGACTTCATAAAGGAATAAAGATATACCTCGTAGCTGTCGTTATTGAATCTGTTCCGTTTCTGTCCAAATGTGAAGCGCTGCTTAAATTCCTTTTTGAATTTTTCCTAAAACATAAAAAACGATAATTATACAAGCATTGTCTGGTTCCAATTATAATAAATTCTGTCTCGTATCAACACGCCTGAATTTTTATTGTTTTTAGGTCGTATTTAAAGTTGATTGGTAAATAATTGTGAATTAGTGCTAGGACAGTAAATAGATATATATTTACAAACAATTTCCTAGCCATTACGCTCATATATTTTCCATTACAGATGTCAATTGTTATAAAATGAGACAAAATGTTTATGCTCGTATTCTAAAGCTCCATTTCATCAAAGTTTAATTACTTACGAGCCGAACCCAGAGCAATTTTTCCACTACTCTAAACAATCACATTAGAACGCTTTTATTTAACATCTCATCTCAACAGTTTACGTATCGTTCAGGGAATGCCTTCATATAAGTATCAATTCTCTAATCGAACTACTATTTATTTTAAATCTTTACTTGTTATCATCAGTTTTGCGTTTTAATATAATATGTGTCGTAAGAAAATTATGGGATTTTCTCGTTTACAAACGACGTCGTATGTTTACAAACACTCGCAGTTGTGTATAATAATACATTATATTAAACTAGTTGACCCCTCTGTTCCTCCTTACTCATATAGGGCCATGAAAAATACGCATAAAAAATTTCATAAGAATGGATCCAGCCGTTTCAGAGGAGTATGGTAACTGTGTTAGTACTATAGTATAAAACTTAACATGCGTCATACAAGCCTCCATACATATAACTACTAACGGAACCTAATTGAAGGCAAAAAATGTATATAGTTATCCTACCAAACAATTGTATTGAAGTCCCGTGTGCGATACCTCGGTACTACGGTCACGCTTTAACCACTGTACCAAGTAGGCGATCCTACCAAATAATGGTAAACTTAAAATCTTAAATATTTCATATTGTAGCAATACTGCATTTCCAATACCTATGCAAGCTTTAGTTAAATATCAGTGATGCCATGATATTGTATTCCAAAAAGTTTTCTATCTAATTTCCCAAGAGACTTTTACAATAAGTTAAGTTTCTGATATGGTTCCTGAATACTTGCGTTTTATATAACATAGTTTTCGATGGCGATAATTTATTATGAATTATCTACATTAATTTGTTAATTTAATGTAAGATTTTACCATTCTTTATTAATTTACAGAGAAGTACACATAACATTACGTCTTTTAGACTCTGAAATCTAGGTCTATACAGGAGACGGAGTGTTGGTACATTTTTTATACTGAGTTAATAGGGCAGAATCCTTGTACCTTCGATTACGAAAACATAATACTCAATCAAAACCATAAGCCATTAAAATTATGTAATGTATTAAACTTAGTTGTTTCATTGTACCTTTGAATACATTTCTACATTTTTGAAAGTGTAGATACAGTATAGCAAAAACAATAGACACCTATTACCTATATAAAAACAATACACTGCAATAAATTTAAACAATCTGAACATAATGTACACTACTATTAAAATTTCTGGGCTTATTATTTATTATAGGCTTGGTCGATACATCATATCAGATAACTAGTAAATTTCTAATCCATTAATTTTACTCTGTCTGGTTTCTCTGAAGTGTCTGGACATACAGATAAGAATATTCCAATCGGATTTAAATCCTCGTATGTCATTCTGGGTCGCCATAAAATTCAATCAAGATATCGTCCTCGTCAGCTCCAGTAGGCAGAAAAATTGTATTAGTTATTGCAAATTCGTTGATTTAATAAATCTGCTTTACATTTACCCATTTACTTATTTAAACTAAAAATAAATTTTTCCTTAAGGTTATTTTCACGTTTGAATCAGGGTCACAAAATGAACAGAACAAAAAATGTTTACGTTTATAATATTTTATCATATGAGTAAATAGAAATATTAAATAATTTTGTATAATATAGTACAATTTATAGACTAATCATTTCTTTATATATTGTGATTTTCCTAAGCGATACTTACATTGTATATAGCGTAGATAAATGGATTGTAACATGAATTACTCATTGCGAGCCAGTCAAAGCAGAAGAAAATTACATTTATATATCTGTACCTAAAAACAAAAAAGTAATTAATTAGTTAGGATTTCAAGCGCGTTTTCTTTATCAAATTATTAGGCGTTTTATGCCAACTATGGTCAAAGTGTGTTTTATCGGATTAAAAATTTGAAATCCAAAACGATATAATAGTCACTTAAAATTTTTCGTTTGTAATATAAAAAAAAAATGTTTGTAATGAAAATCTTCGGTTACATAATATATGTGTATTATGAAACTGGCCTGTTTATTAAAATGATTACAGGGAAATCTTTATTTTCACGTTATTTTAATGATTGATTAATGCTGTCGTATCGTGTTGCGCACTACACGACTTTCATTTATTCGGCTTAAGTACTTCTAAGACAAGGGTGTGACATAATACAAATTTGTACATTATTTTCTTGGAATTGGAAAAAAATTGAGAAGTTTTTTATCCATTCGTCTTATTTTTATTCATCATTAATTTATTTGATTTGATTTTGCAATACAGTACTATATTAAGTAGTCGAAAATTATTAAACGAAACGATATTTATCTCATACAAATAACTTACTCGTTAATGGATGGAAAAAATGTTTGCAGTAATAAGTAACTTTGTAAAGGGAGCCAACAGATCGCAAACAATGCCACCACTAAAACCAACATTTTTATAACCTAAAACGAAAATGAATGTTAATAAAATATGCAAAGACGAACAAACAAACAGAGCTGTTTATTTTAAGTAAAATGTTTTTTGAACTTAAATTGTGTTTTAATTCAAAGTTATGTTTTTTATAAATGGTATTAAAACTGCATAAAACAGTGAAGGAAAACATCGTGAGGAAACCGGCATGACTGAGAATCGAAAGTTCGACGACAAGGGCTGATGATGATGATTACTATAGCTATTAATATTACAAATGCAAAAATAGAGTTACATTGTAACTGTAGTACTGAGTCTGCCTCCGGTTTTTTATCCCTGGATACCTATCCCAAGTACCCTGCAAGTACCTTGGGTCTGTCTTTTCCTTTGACTACGAGTACGAAGAAGCCGTGGATGGAAAGCTAGTCAAGCATGTGATAGGATTTATTTTATTGCTTTAATATGCATAATGTAGATTTAATAAAGCTCTCGAAATGGTCAAATCTATCAAAACGTTTCAGTAGACTGCCGAAAGAGAAGTATAACTTTTCGTCTTTGAAGTTATTGTTAGTGTTATCTTACTCTGTAATTAATGTTATAATTTATGAATGTTTACTTTAGAGATAGAATTTTCTAATAATAGCTTATTGGAAAGATAAACAAACATACTCCAAACATACTCTGTTTATAAATGATACGCACCCTTTTCTTATTTTTCATATGATTGGCATCTCTCGTCTCTTGAGCGTTTCCAGGCGCCCTAGCACCCCATAATTTCATAGCCATATGTGCGTATGCGAATGTAATAACGCATAGGGGTATGACGTACTAAACGGGCAAAAAATAAGTTAAATAATAGACGTAGCTCTGTTCTTACCACATTCAATGTAACCATATTAATAGAGCAGAAATACATCTAAATGTTTAAATATTAAACATCGATTTGTTAAATCGGGAGTATTAATTAAAATTCATAGTGAAAAGTTAGAAGCTATAAAAATCGGATTACCCTAAAAGAAGGAAGGCGCCATGGTCTCATTATTTTTTTAAGAATTTATGTGATAAGGAAATGAATGTCGAAATTTCAATAGATTCTAGCCAAGTCATAAGACATCGATAAAAGCTTTTAATGTTGTAGACATAGCTTTTTTTGCAATGAAAACGAAAGCACCCCTTGTATTTGTGAAATAAATCTAAATAATGTGTTTTAAAAAACAGTAATATAAAAAATGACAATATTTTTAACTTCATATATGTATAGACAAAAATTAAAACTCATACTTACTTGAAATACATACAGTAAAAGGCGATATATCGCCAATGAATTGGAGCCAAATTCGCTAGCAGTACAAAACGGCTTTTCATAAAAAACTTTTGAAACTGTAATTAAAAATTGGGTGAAGATAAATGTTGACTGACATCTTAAACTAAGATCAATGGTTTTCACTAACTTCGAACAAATTAAAAAACTTTTTCTCAGAAGGCGAAAATGGGCATTGTGGAATTTATTAAAATTCAACGATCAAAACTTTTTAACCAAAATGGACATGGATTTCCTTTTGCAAATATATTTAAAGTATTGTTATTTTCCTCGTTTACCATTTACTTACTACAGAAAATCGAGTATTTGCTGTTTTAAAATTTGATCGAACTATGTTTCTAACATTTGGTGCGCTTGATATTCCGAATTTACGTCCGTGTACATGCTTTTGTATGTTAAAATGTAACACCAATAGTCTTTGATTTAAAAATAAGATCGTAACAAAACATCGAACGTGATGTTAAAGCGTGATTCAATTAAAATTAAAAACGACAAGTACCAATAGCACTCTTAGAAATATAAACATTGGGTACATGCGATCGTTTATATCGAAGCTTAATTAAATAAAGGCTGATATATCACCTGGGTCCTGTTCCTCCTCCATCACGACTTCCCAAGACATCGCCATGGGTGCAGCGAGCGATAGCGCCAGGATCCAAATAAACACAACTATCACTTTAGCTATTCGCTTTGAGGTGTGTGCACTAGAAGAGAACAATTCTTATTTTGTTTATTCTGTGGAATGAAATTTTAAAACAATTTATGAAGTATTGCTGTAACTTTTTTATAACTATGCGTAGGGTGAGTGAGTGATTAGATTAAATGCATTCTTAAATAAGACGTTAGTTTTATTATTTCATATTTATACCTACTGTATTTGCGAATATTAATTATAGATAATTTATATTAAGTTTTTTGATCTTTTGTTACGCCTTAAAAGTGAAATCCCGTGTCCCCTAGTGGGGTATGGGGCAGATGATGTACATCTGTTACACTGATCGATTTTCTTTACGGACAAGTAGGTATTATATCAATAGATCAGCCTTCTGTGTCCGGCCAGACCGAGACATTTTTTTTTTTTGTGCGTCCCCACCGGGAATTGAACCCTCGGTTCTACGCTCACGCGTTAACCACTGTACCAAGGCGGCGGTCAACGTTTGTTATGCCTTACAGTTATATAATTATGATTTTTTTATACCACAAATAATACTGAGATAATTGTTTAAATACAAAAACGCCTATATGTACCGCCATTTTATTGTTGATACTTTATGTCGAAAATTGTGGCTTCTGCACGTTTTTTTACGACGAAAATCCTCTTAAATTTGTTGTATTACAGGGTTTTGTTTTTCAAACTCGAGCTTAAATCGAATTTGTTATTCAATTACAGAAAATTTTCTTGTTCGAGAAACGATACCGAAATAAGTTGATTTTTAAGAGATAAGTGTATAGGAATACGTTTTCGTTTCAAGTAAATGGCACTCGGAAATTGATTGGAGATTTAAAAAAATCTTTGAAAATAACAGTCTAAGCTTTAAAGTCAGCCAATCTACAGTTAAATTCGGCGTATATTTTTATCAAATAGATGGACAAGAACATTAAAATAAGGAAAGAGGAATGAGAAATTTTGAAAGAATAGAAAAAATTTGATCACGAGGCAGGATATGAACCTGCGTATCTTGCTAACCGTAGCAAAGCCTAGCCTCTCGACCACCCGTGATCCTGCCACTAATCGAATTTCTTCTACTCTTTCGGTTTCATGTGCCTAATGGTGCTCAAATTTTTTCTATTCTTTCAAAATTTCTCATTTATAAAGCATTTCAATGCTATAAAAAAAACTAAAAATTAAAGGAAAGAGGAAGTTTTACCGACAGCAAACATTACTAACCTATTATATGTACAGAAACTTGACTAATAACTGTAGTTAGTATACCTTGCAAAATGTATTCCTGTGGATATTTAAAACGAATAGAATGGCTTGGTACAATCGTTTTAAAATGGAATATGTCTAGTGTCTGTACATATGATATACATATATAAGAAATCACTTACAAATAGCAATATATAAAACATTTTTTTTTCTTTGTCTGTCAAGAAGATATAAAAACATCTGTCGTTTATGCATCAATCTAGATTAATTACCAAGAAACGCCATTATAAATCAATTTATGTAAATATTAGGCACAATAAACTTCAATACGAATAGGAAACGAGAATAGGAAGAGGAAAGTCATAAAATTTTCCGCTCTGGTTATTTAAATTTCTTTCACCGTATTGGTTCTATGATTGACTGTTGTGCTCATTTGTCTATAGATTTCACACAGTATTTCATGAATAAAAAGCTATTTCATTTAGTTCCTAAACCATTTTCTAATAATATCTGGCTGGTTCTATAAATTTAAGTCTTGGTTTATGTTAACCCAGCTTGGTTTAGCTGTTCTAAATAACTTTAATTAGTGTAATAAAACCAAGGTGTTCCTTGTATGCTACTTAGTAGTATATTATTTTAAGAGCTTCACTTGAAGTGTACAATAAAGAGGTACGGTACAAACTAAATTAACCTGGCTAGGTTTATTAGTGCCGTAATTTATTTGCGCAGTTGTGGGTTTCTTGAAATATATTTCAAATTATACATACTCCTTACTCCGGTAATGGACTTTTTAAAATTATATCGAATATGGAAGGGAGATCGTAATCTTTTTATTGCATTGCATTTGCAAAAGTCGCATTGAATTGCGTTATGCTAGATGGAAATAGCCTTTATTGTCTCTGTTAATTTGGTTTGGGTTAATAGTCGCTTTTCGTGTGATGTGGAAGATTAATCACGTGGATCTTGTGATGTTAACTCACCGAAATAAATCTTCAAGAGTTTAAATATGGGGTTACTGCAAGAAGGTTAAATTACAGGAAAAAGTTTTTATTGAATTTATTTGACTCATTGGATTTAAATTGTTTTTGATTTTACTATGGTTACTGTAGTAGGTACAGGATCTCAAATAGGGTCGATCATCACCAGTTCCCACGCAAATGTGTATCGCATGAAAGTTTTATTTTATCAAATATAAATTGATTTTGAACATCTCTGATCATATACTTATAGTACTTATGGCTAGCCATAACAAATATTGTCAAGGCAAATAACAAGATCATAAATAAGTTATGATAAAAACATGTTTTGTACAAAATTGTACTGAGTTATTTGACGAAATTACGGACTTTCGATAATAAGCAATGTGCACACTACATGGATCGATAACAGCTGTTCCTGGTAAATGCATGTAAGCTACTTCTACTCTAAGCTTAAAGGAGATGAGTTTAACTATAAGAGTATCTAGTAGTAGTATATTTAGAAATTAAAAACTTTTCAACGGATTTTAAACGCGATTTATTCATTATAGAGTCTCCCCGTGACCACGCTCGCTATAAAGTGTTCGAAACGTCGGGTTAATAATATAATGAATAAATCGCGTTTAAAATCCGTTGAAAAGTTTTTAATTTCTAAATGTATAATACTCGCGTGAAACCAAACACAAGAAAATACTAGTAGTAGTATAATTTTATTTTATAGAGGACTCATTTTCGTAGCTGTAGTTGGTATAAAATGTATGGTATATAAAACGAGTTATACGCTACCCGAAGTAGAAAATGTAACTTGCAAAGTTTTACAAAGATGTTGAAATCCTACAGGTTTTAAATGAAAGGAAACAGTCTCCTAGGTACATTTTGTCTTGATTGAAGTAAAATTACACTAGTCTAGATTGTTTGTCATCATACGTATAACCGTGAAACGCAGTTATTTAGGAACATAATGAAAAAAAGCTACATTATTAACTCAAAACAAATCCTTGTCATCTTAATACATACAAAAATATAAATATTGACAAAAGAAAAATTTGATCTTTATCGTTCAGTTTGTGTATTAAGACAAAAAGTCATTCAAAACTATAAAAGTATTATCAGAAAAGCTGTGGTAGTATAATACTTTTATTTTTTACAAGCTCTAACAAAACTTTTTACAGCATAAACTTTCCTTTAACGCTGCAGGAGAAAATATGCTGGAGACTGGAAAAAAGATATTTTAATTTTGCATTCTTATAACCTTTACCTTATACACAATAGATACTCAATGCCTACTGCGACGTGAAATATGCAAAAATACATAAACAATTGCTATTCACATTGTCTTTTATTCAAAATTAATACGCTAAGTTTTAGTTTTTTGTATCGTGATTAGGAAGTCTTTCCTATTTCATAATAGCATTTAAACTAAATTTATAAATTACGTATGAAAAACGTCGTCTTCTTAATTTAGCAGAAATCATATTTAAATAAGTCTCCAAAAGAATTGCAAAGTTTGAGAATAGACTACACATAATAATAATGAAGTAGAAACGGTGCTGTCTTTCCTTATTAAGCCTTACCATTAATCTTTTCCTCTCGAGGGGAAAATTGTTCGAGAAGGGGTTTGTCACGACTTGTGAGAGCTTATTCAATTTTTTGTCGGATATAATTACCTTCTATTAATTTCTAAAGAATTAATGAATAATGAATATATTCATGTTACATATACAAATAAGTGTCTCTTTCCTTCTTTCTTTTATTTCTAATAACAGTTCCCGTAAAAATTATAGCACAATTCGGTTCCAATTGAACAAATATGCCAAGCATATGGAGATCTATACAAAGAAGATCGAATTTCATGATAATTTCATATTAATAAATGTTGTTTGAAGTGAAATTGCTACGCCCAAAAACCGAAACTGCTCATTCAGCGAAAAACAGCGAGCATGTCGCTGCAGTAATTGGCATAATCGACTTTTTTACATGAATTTTAAATTGTTTCAAGTAATAAAAGTCTGTCCGTCGTGCTATATGTTACCAATTAATGTTCAGAACGCGTCATGGAATTCTTGATTATTTTTCAGGATTTTTCGCTTAATGAATGTTTTCGGTATTTGAGCGTTCAAAATATAAGTGTCAAATTTAAAAAATTACAGATCATTTCATCGCCTCATGCTGTATAAGATTTCCTCAGTGTTTGTTAAAATGAAACACATATATTATATAGGTTTAGCGGATTATTGAATCAAAACAATTGCCCTATGTACCTGAGAGGTGTTATTATAGCTCGGTGCCTGTCGACGGCTATCGCCGTAAGAGTAAAAACACTGACATTCACACTCAGCGCTTGCACGAAAGGGCAAAATGCACACATAAAGTGTGGGAGCAGCCATCGTTGTAACAACGCTGCTTGGAACTGCAAAAATTCACATCTGGCAATGAAATGTCAGGCATTACCGACCTGACGCTATTAACAAACCTTACCATGCGTAAAATTGTACATACAAAGCATTACATCTCCTCACTAACTTACTTCACAATTTATGAACTACATATGTATAAATTTACCAAATTGTTAATCAAATAATAATATGAAAACTTCTTCGTTATTTTATAGAATACCTATTAGCTTTCCGCCCACAGCTTTGCCCGCGTCACCAAAATAAAAGATAGACATGCCCGGGGTTTATCCCGCATCGTTCCCGTTCCCGTGGGATTTCCAAGATTACAACCATCCTTTGTACTTTCTCAAATTTGAAATTATCTCTGTACTAAAATTAATCCAAATCCGCCCAGTAAATTCTGAGTTTAGCGCTTCAAACAAACAATCAATCAAACTTTTCACTTTCATATAATAAGTATAAATAACCTTAAACATTTATAGTATGTTAAAATTTATGTCAACGTAAAACAAAATTTCATCATACTTACTTGGAATGGTATGGCAAATAATCCTATAACAATATCAGCTAGAGCCAAATTAGCTATATAACAATTTGTGACGCTTTGCATACGTCGGGACGTAGCAACTACCCACATCACCAAAAAGTTTCCAATCACAGCCAATACCGATATCGATCCGTAAAGAAATGATAGCAACACTATCATACCGGTTGGTACATCGTACAGCGTATCTGAAACAATTATTTTATTCTTTAGTCTGACACGACCTCAGCCGTAAGTAAAGTCGTATGTTTGTTATAACCAGGTATCAGCATCAAATGACGCATTTCCAAAAAAATAATGTTTGTATTATGTTTTGCTGTCCCATTATACCAAAAATATTGAATTGCCAATAAAGAGATCCTTTCTGGAGAGGTTATTAAAACTGGACACATTTCATTTCAATTTAAAATAACATATACATATTATTATGTAGATTACAATTACTTGAATTTAGCTACGTAAAATAGTCTGCTTAATTAAATAATAAAAATATATTTTTATATTCTTTAAGCCTTGCTCCATTAATAAGCAATATTGCATGAGTTGTCGTATAATTTTAAAAACTGTTAGATTGTAATCTAACTTGAGAGATTGTAAGCTGTCGAAATACAGTGAGTCGTAACATTTACTTGTAATTAAACACAATATCTTCACCAACACCCAAGTGCACAGGCACTTGGGTGAAACAGAAACAGTTCTGTGCACTTTTTAAATAAATCAAACCTAACCCAACTCATCATATCGATAAATTCTATCTATAATCTGCCGAAAAAAAGCATTAAATTGTAAGCAGTACGTTACGGATTACAATTTTTCGCCAGATTACAATCTAGCGAGAATCAATCCGGCGAGATTGTAATCTAACGTTGTTTACCATTTTACGGTGACTTAAACAAAGATCATAAGTACTCATACAAAATGAAACGTTCAAATACCCTAAACAGAATCATTAATTAAGGTTTCTTTTTAATTAAAAGACAATTATGTGAAGGTATCATTAAAATAGTTCACTTCGCCTAGCAATGTTCTTAGTCTTAGATATAGGAATCTCAATGACAGTAGTTTTATAGAGGGCGAATCATCATCAGTCTTAATTTGTGAAGTCTCATTTGTGCCCGTAGGCTAAAACTTTATATATTAGGTAAATTTAAAAATATTATATTAAGGTTAAAACTAAAAATATGTTGTAGAGTATTGCTACGTTAATCATTTATGTGTGTTTGCATATATATATATATATAGTTATGCAAATTTTCATATATTGTGTTAAGAATATAATGAAATTGTGATAAAAGAATCATTTTATTTTATGCGATATTAACAATTGCTTCTATTAAAAATTTAAATATGTCGGTCTGCGTGCTTTAAACAGAGTTTGTATTCCAATAATAGCCCAGATAAACGCGTTTATTAACTCGTAAATTGTTTGGTGCGTTAGTCTTAAGGATAAATATTGAATCAGTTGCATTGTTCTATGTTCAATATCTACGTACACATTATTACAACATATTTAATTTCGGAAAATCTAGGAATTCATTTTTGATAGCTGAAAACGTTCTTTTTTCATTTACATTAAACATATAATGAGGATCAAACTATAAATCTTCACCAATAGTAATTCTCGCTAATGTCGTAGCATCCAACCGCTATTTCGGCTTGGTCTACATTATTGTTGGTGCTGAAACCCGGAATTTTCGGGTATTAATAATTATCATATTCATGAGCTTGTGGTATTACTAATCATAGATACGTTATTCGTAATCTAAATGTTCTCGATTTTACAAGCCAGAAAAATTATACTATTCTTATTAAACAATCTTATTTTATTTGTCGTTTATTATTCGTCATTCTGATAATTGGCTATATATATGGCTTGTTAAATGCAGTTTTTGAGAGCTTGTAATTTAAAGTGAACTGACAATAAAAATTATGAATGATGGTCACTGATTTTTATTGCATTATATCCAATAAGAAAAGTCATTGAGTTTGATATATAAGCAGTCTCAATTGTAATGGTATAAAAAAGTATAAATCGAATAATAGTTTAGTTTATAACTTTTTATTTTTCTTCTTCTTAGGCAACCAAAACAAACCTTTTTTTGCTCTATAATCAGAGTCGTCAAACTTATAGCTCTCGAATAATTTATTTCCTTAACTGCAAACAAAATCAGGTTTGTTAGCTAGGCCAGAAAAGTATTAGGGGGCAAACTTACTAGAGATTTTTCCAGATGCTATTTTTTTCTACAATCTGTAATCTCTTCATATATATAAATTACGTGTCACTTTGTTAGTCCACATCGGACAACTAAACTGCTGAACCGTTTATAATTAAATTTGCTTAGCATGTGCAAAGGAACTACCTTAAAAGGTAGTGCCTTAAACGTGCTACTAGTATGTATATATAACAGAATGCTACTTCTGCTTAGTTTATCATTAAACGTTTTAAATTAAAAGTTTTATTTGATATATATCTATCTGTTTAAATGAACGTAGTATCTTAAAAAATCTGATAAATGCACAATAAGTGAACACAGGCGTATCTGGGGCGTGCGGTTTTTTTATATTTGAATTATGAGTGCATTCTCTGACAGCTTTTTGTCATCTCAAAATCATCAACTGCAACATCATTATATTGTAAACAAAAGCGTCAATAATCAAACAAACATATACATGCATTGATTGGTGGTTGAATAGCGATTTATTTATATTATTTTGAATATTACTTATCATCAAATCATACAAAACATCGATTATCTATTCAAAATATAAGAACTTCCGTAATCGCAAACCGCAATCAAACTGTCAACACTTATAGATTCACCCAACTGAAATTTCCGTGGTAACAAACACAAAAAATACAGTTCAATTAAAGACTTCCTCCTATTTTCGAAGACGGTTGAAAATAAAAAGCAAAAGCTTTCATTTTCTGTTTCTATCGTAACTCCGATAAAAATACCTACAGCCAAATTAACATCAAGAAAACTTTGTGCTCCTGACATCAATATTGACTGAGGACTCTACAGATCGAGCACGTATCACATAAGTATTTTATATATGAATTTTATGTACACTATCCATGTTTTCAACCAACTTTGAAAAAGAGGAGGTTGTAAATTCGACTGTTTTTGTGTTTGTTATCTCATGTCTTTTTGCAGGCGACTTAGTTTTTTTTTTTTAAATAATTATTATAGCATACTAGCGGTTCGCCCTGGCTTCGCCCGTGGTACATATATAGCCTAAAGCTTTCCACTAAATGAGCTATATAAAACTGAAAGAATTTTTCGAAACCGACCAGTAAGTAGTTCCTGAGAAAAGCGCCTTCAAACAAAGAAACTCTTCAGCTTTATAATATTAGTATAGATTACATAAGGCCTTAATAAACGAACAAGTTTCTGAAATTAATTTTATCTTTCTATTTCCCATTATCTGGTAGGTGTGTATACAGGTAAATGATTATTGTGTTCATTATATAGATATCAATTAATATAACCATTAACCAAATCGTATACTGGAATTCTTACCATGCCGTCGAACTTTTAATTTTTGGACATGCCGATTTACTCTCGAGGTTCTCCTTCACCGTTTCGAGCAATGGTGATATTAAAAATCAACTAATTTATTGCATTTCTGTCTATTTACTCGCCTGATCTCGAACCTGAACTTTTCAGTTAAAGTCCGAGGTCCTACCTACAGAGCCAGCACTGTTTACAATTTATGTATAAGTATAAACGAATTTAACAAACTACTACATCCTACTAATCCTACTATCCTACTAATATTATAAATACAAAAGTTTGTAAGGATGTGTGATCCGATATTCCTACGGGATACGGACGTACGCGGGTGAAACCGCGGGGCGCAGCTAGTTAATTCATATGTCTGTCATTATGATTCTTCATATTCAAGATAAAGCAAGAGAAGTAGTACAAGACTATTCTTGCTATCCAGCTGATACTCGCAACTTCGCTCTCAAAAGTAATATTTTGCAATATATTCGATTGTAGCAATCGAATATATCCGCTCCTACCAGTCGATGTTAGATAGCTTATTACTCTCAATAAATGTACTATCCAACACACAATTAATTTTGAAATTCGAACTAGAAGATTCTGAGATCAACGCGTCTAACCAATCAAAAAATCTCATCAGCTTTATAATTAAGTATCATATTTCAACGACAGAAACCGTAAGATGGAACGGGTCCCTTAACTGTTATTTCTAAAATGATTAATTGTTATATTTTATTCGGTGTTACATTTTAAGACACAAAATTGAATGTTGAGAAGTGATTGTGAACGTATTTTATTAGGAAAGTTTTTAAATTAGAAGATGATGATGATTGAATGCAATTTACATCTGAATAAAATAATAAAAAATGTTATACCAGAGGACCGTCATATTAAAACGAACTTAAGAATAGTGTTGATTTCCCACCAAAACCTTCCTTTACATAAGATATTCTTATTGTCAGAATATACTCCAATATACCTCGATTTAATCATGACTGTATTTTGATCATTCAGCTAAGTATACTGTTTGTTATAGGTATTATCTGTCTAGTATAGTTAACATTACAATTAATATTGCATGAAAATTCAAAAAGTGTCAATTCGACCGCTTTCCGATTCTGTATGTCAGACATATTTTTATCAGCAAGCGTTGACACCGGCGCTCAAATTCTTATGCGGTAAAATCAAATGTTTTTTATCGTAACAATAGTGTATTACTATTACTTTATATTGTATTTAATACTAATGATTAAACTGTTTGGAAATACACCGATTAGAAAAATTGTTTCAGTGTTAGATAGTACATTTATGGAGGGAGGTCATATGTTTTGAACATATATAACATTATGTTTTTTGTTAATGAACCTATCATTAAAACATGTCTAGATTTATTTACTACTACTATTTTTATATTCCACTAATTAGTTCGACTTATCACGGCGTTTGTTTCTGAAAAGATCGCAAAGAGCTTTGTAGAATTACTAATACATTTAATGGTGCTAATGGCGGAATGGCTTTTAAATATTCTATTAAATAAGAGTATTTTTTCAGCTTGAGTATACAAAATGAATAAGAAATGGACATTTATACGTACCAAAAACTTCTTGTGTGGAGTTTTGGCCTAAATAATCTTCTATCGTCGCATTTCTTGACCAGTCCGTGTCGTCGTCTTGGGCTGAGGCAGTCGTACTGCAACAAATAAGATAATATAAAGTTGTATGATTACAATTTTCATACTACCCTACTCATCCTACTAATATTATAAATGCGAAAGTTTGTAAGGATGTGTGTGTGTTTGTTGCTCTTTCACGCAAAAAGTACTGAACCGATTGCAATTAAATTTGGAACGTATACAGCTGGACAACTAGAATAACATAATATAGGCAACTTTTTATCCCGATATTCCTACGGGATACGGACTTACGCGGGTGAAACCGCGGGGCGCAGCTAGTAGTATACTAATTTTCAGGACACCCGATATTCATTAAAAATATTAAAATTGATCTGTTTCTAAATCTATCTCAATAATATTTTTATTTCAGTCGAATATCCCGACAAAATTATTGTTTTGTTATGTCTTTTGCCTTTATATCAATGTTTTTTCGTAGTATCCTAGAATTATTTTATGTCACATTTTATAAATTAAATTATATAACACATTATTAATTAACTTAAACATTATTAAAAAACTAAAAAAAAAATATAACTAAATAAAAATATATTATTAATAATATGCAAGTATTGATTTTGAAGATATGAGTAATGTAATACCACGTAAAACTAAATATCATAGAAAAAGAAAAGCAAATAGCTTTTCTTTCGGATTTATCTTCATTTTATAAAATCGTATTTTAGCCTAATACCCGTCACATACATTCGTACGAATACGCACATTTACAAATGTGGGAGGATATTTGCGAATGCTTTTTATCCATGCATGAGCGCAAATTTTCGTACATGGTAAAAATATTTGCATTTGAGTGACCCGGGTATATGTAACCCGGCTTGTAGCATCAGCTAAATAGCTTCAATCATAATGTTATAATTAAAAGTCGTTATAAAAACTAGTAATTGAAAATAAAGAAACCATGCTAAGCTAAGCTATAATACAGAAAATGTTTTAAATTGAATACGAAAAATATTCTCCATTCAATTATAATAAGGAATGACTTGCCAAAGCATTAATTAAAACAGGGACACTGGACCTTTCGTTATATAGGATTTGGTCACAAAAATGATTATATTATTATATTCCATATATTCAATACACGAACATATAAATATATAATACGACAGATTAGATGACGAAATCCTCAAAATCTATGCACATGTCTGTTTATAATATAAATTGGATGAAACGTACAGAAAACTGATTCTACATCCATCGATAGAATAGAAATCCGATCATATTAAATCTGAGAAAATAATAATAAATAATAATATAAAAGGTATAGCAAAAACAATTAAAATTAAACTGACAAATGGTAACAATTTGTTTAGATTTATAGAAAGCCTTCGAGTAAAAGTTATTATACAGACTGTAAATTTTAAGAATCGAAGAAAATTTTAATTGATTGAATTTGCTAGACAAAATTGTAGAGACTGTTTTTGAAATAATATTGTTGAACACATAATTAATGTATACAGCCCATTTTTTTACACGCTTTTTATTAGCTTCACCTGTATGTTTGTTTGTTTGTATGTTTGTTTGTTTGTATGTTTGTTTGTTTGTAACTGACTTCTTTGGGCGCGATTTTGACCCACTTTAAACGGCCAGATTCAAACTTTGTAGATTTATTGAGGACCGATGACAATACACTAATTTGATAAAATTATTCCAGTTTTCAATTTGCAAAATATGATTTTTGTTAAAGCGTGTTTTATAGTTTTTTTAAACTATTATATTATTATTATATAAACCCATTTATCCAATGTAATTAAAAAGTAAAAACAAAGATGTCAATTATAACAAATAAAATACAGAAGATACATTCTGATTACATTAATTGGAAAAGTCTTAACTTTACATACCTACATTTAACATGCGTTTGGCCTGGTCAAAATCTTTTTTTTTTATTTGAAATACATAGATTTTTATAATTTTTTCGGTGTCATTTACTTTTAGCACATGCGTACATTTTTCATATTATAGTCTACGTTCTTAATAATAAACACCTTCAAATTTAAGAAATGCATCGCTAAAAAAAATAATCTTTCTCTCAAGATAATAGGTTTTAAATAGTTGTACTTCATTGTAAGATATCGAAGTATTCTCTTCAGTTCCACCCCAACGGCCTATTTGATCTTTTGCCAAGACGACTTTAAATGTAAAAGAAAATGAGACTAAGTATTCCTTTGTTTAAGGAATACTTAATTCTTCACTTGTTTACTTCGAAAATTTATCAATAGGTATATGTATTGATATTTCAGTGGCTGATTACTATTTCAGTCGTTGATTATTTGATGTGGCTCGTTTCGCAGTATTATGGTTAATTTGATGTTCATTAAAGTTTTAGTATTGATGTATAAATTCGTGCAAGAGAAAATTAAATTAATGTAACAGTTGATTTTAAATTTACGCTATTATATTACACATATATATTTACATGTTATCCATGGGTTTTGAAAAAGTGGCAAATCATAAGATACGCTTATTTGCAAATAAATTCACACAATAGAGCACAATTGTCACATTGCTCATGAATAAGGATAGTGGTATAAATACAACATAACCATATCTAATTTATGTATTGGTAAATCTGAGGTAAAACTATACTATTATAACAGCTCTTTAGTGTTATTACTGTTTATCACTATTTATGTTGTAATGTGTAACTATTGCATAAAGTTTGTTAGCATTGAGTTTATGTATAGAACTAGATATAGTGTGACGCGGTGCCTTTGAGATCTGCATGTAAAGCGGTGTTAAGCGTCCTGAAGCTTTAATAGTTAAATTTTCCATCCACATTCAAGTATCGATCCGTCTAATTCTCCTAAATATTCATCAATATCACTATGTCACTGGTAGCTATTTCGTATACTAATTAGTTACATAATAATAAGACCGAATATATTATAGCCGTGCTTTATTAGGTCTGTGGTTAATTTATGATACACACATCATTTGGTTAAACTGCTTTATCATCAATTGATGAAAAGCATGCACGTAAATCATGGAAAATTCAGAGTAGGTAATATAGTGCTTATAATGGGCACCTCGTGAAATACTTAATGAATAAAGTAAAAAGTATACTTTAAAGGGTTTAGGTAAGAAGATTGTCGAAGACTATTATTTGTTGAGAAAATTTGCAATGTACAGGAAAATTATAGATCAGATCACGCGGATATCAGAGTAGAACGTAAGGTCTAGTGATGAATTGCTCTAGATTAAAATAATACAGAGTTTATATTAAAAGCGTATTGATGCATAAAATTAATAAAGGAAATATACACTTAAAGGATTTTATAAGCTAAGATCTTTTGTGTTTTACACTATATAGGGTGTCTGTGGGTGTCTGTTTAAACTAGACCCATAAGCCTAGCCGTTCTTTGCCTAGCCTTGAAATTGAAACTATAATCAGTTGAAAAATATCGAACTCAAACACCCTGAACTAAAATTTTGGGTCCAATTTAAAGCATTGATTGCGTGTTGTATTAAAGATTATGCGATCTAAAATTTTATGAACCTTTTGATTTCTAATCTACGATAAAGTAAGGCGAGTATAAATGAAACCATCTAAGCTTCTGATCGTTGAGGAGATTGCGGTCAAAGCTGACACTTAGTAATAAACTATCCCTCTTTATGGCAAGAGTAATTCCTACCTAACGAGCGGATAAAGCACACGCGGTGGGACTTATTGGGAAGTAGGAGGCTATTTTATACCAAAATCTCAATATAATATGGTTAATATTATTACCAAGTTCAATGAATTTGTTATGCTCGAGTAGGCCCATCGCGTGTGAGGCTCGATGTTTCACGCTTGGTTATTCATAGACAATCGCAGCAATTATTTGTGGAGATGTATTTTAGTCAATGGCTTGAAACATATGAATTCTTCTTAGGAGGTCATTGGCTTTATTTGCAGACGTGATAGGTTAGTACACAATATTTTAATTTATGCATTCTGTATAATGGAAGCGTCTCGAAGCGAATCTCTATTGTCTGCATATAAACAAAACAATAATAAACATGTTATTTCATACTTATTAAGCATATAATTATTAATTAACACATAAAATAATCATTATTAACAGACACTATCACATAGAAAAATCAGATATTCAATACGCTTGTAACAAATAATTATAATATTTATTATTCCAAACATTCATTCGAGTAAATACAGAATTAATATTTGGTATATTAACTTGTTATTATTATAAGCTTGTACGCGGGTAGATCGATATTATATAGAGATTAATAGATTTATTATAAAGAGATAAGATAGAATTTATGGTATATTCGACTGGTAGTAACTTGATTTAATTTTTTCCTTTTAATATATAATCGGTTCTCCTTCTACGGCGGTCTGCTGTAAACTGTCAAAGTGTGTTCGTGTTGTTTCAACCTTCCTTCAAAAAGGTACTGTTACTATACTGTAAACATATTTATATTTATTTATTGTATACATAAACAATCCAAAAAAGACATATACTTCTAAACTAAGTACATAATAGTGAGTAATAGGTAGGTAGGTACTAGAATCTACAAACATTTAATCTGTAGTGGGTTATCATAATATCGAGGGTTCTACATAAACCGTCATAATTTAATGAACCACCGGCATGTTCAACCAATAAACAAAAATTACTGTAATTTTATTAGGATACGTAATTTGCCTTTTTTGAACTGAATAGTCGTAGAACGTAGAACGTAAAAAATATAGCATGCGATCTAATCTATACTAATACATATAAAGCTGAAGTTTGTTTGAACGCGCTAATCTCCGGAGCTGCTGGTCTGATTTCCGATTGTCGTTTATAAATTTTTTAAAATTCACGAGAAAGCTTTGCGTAACTTATCTATTGAATTGGTAATATTAAAACTGACACTATCACTATGGCGCTAAGTCCATCCTATTCTTAGTTTGATCGCATATTTCAGAATTCGTTATTAAAGATTAAATATTGAAAACGTTATAGCACTGAAAATACGTTAATTTTCATAGAGTAAAACGTTTAAAAAAATAGCGCACAGGTAAATAAATAAAAATCATTGTTACAATATTTTCATTCGACTGTCATAACATCGACGACGAGCGATAATGTAAATAATAAATAACATGTGATTTATAAAAACTGGATTCATATAGAATCGGGTGGATTTTTAAAAATATTGCATTCTCGATGTGTTTGGTCAACACGATATTTCTCCTTAGAATCTATAATATACACACATTATAAAGACTTTGGGAATTATATGCGTTATCTATTTTTTAGAAATGCATAATATAAATCCGTATCAGTATCTTAACTTTATACAATGTAAGGCGTAGTTTAATATAAATAACTGGCATTAATTAACCATGGAATCCAAATTTAAATTAAGTTCGATATTAGTAGCCTAATCTATATTTTTTTTTTTGTGACAGCGAGTTATTTTGTCAATTAATAATTACATCATAATTTAAAAGGTTTTGAGTGATTTTCAATTCACATATCTTTACAATACAGTGATATTCACATTCCTTCAAAAATACTTGCTACACAAAATGGACGAATTGCAAAAGGCTGAGAGAAGTATGAAAGTCGTACATATTTTCGAGCTTTTAGAGCTCTAAGAATACCCTAATGTTGTATTAAAAAGCGATATGTAAAGTTATTTAATACTGCTCTAAACCTTAAAATAAATTCATGTAGTTGGGTTTTTCCTTTCAAAGGGTAACGAACTATATGTAGATATGAAATCTGATACAGCAAAAAACCATGCTTTTCATCGCAATAAATTGCTTTTACACGAAAAACGCTTTACCACGTGTGCGTCATTGAAAAACAGTTGTATCGTGGGCGCAATGCAAATAATATTTGGGTTATATTGAGTACTACCATTATCATTAATACTGCTGTATTCTGCTTTGTAAATAAATTCATTTTCGTATCCACTCATAGGAAAAAATTTATTTTAAACTCAAGCTATTTCAGAACAGAACAATACAGGAGATGTGTTATTTTGAGCGCACGGTAAATATTATTTTCAGTTTTATTTCACTGCAATTTATAAGCCCATATTTTTTTATTTTACTTTAAAAAAACAACCGCTCGTCATATTTGTTTTGTCCATTAAACCTCAATGAAATTTAATAGATTGTTTTGCTAGAGAAAGGACATGAAACTACTTAATCTATTTTTACATCAATTGATATTTAAATTGAACGCATGAAATGAACTTGTGTCTCTTTCAATGGTAAATGACAGTATTCTCGAATGTTCTAGAATCTAGATGTGTCTATTCTTCTACTGAATTGGGGTGTAGCTGTTGTAATAAACTGTTAAAAGTATTAATATTAATGCTTCTAAAGAGATACTGAATGCGTCTATAATATAATTTGGCGTTTAGCCATTTTCTCAATTTTAGCGTGATTATCACTTAAAAAAGAAAACTTACTTACTTCAAATTGAATTGGTATTTTTACATTTTCATGCTATCATTAAAATTTCTATTGCAACAATGCAACTAAAGTATATGATTAAAGCATAAGTAATATTTTTGTCTGCCTTCCCATATTCCTGTTCCGGAAAGGGTGTGTCCTTAATTGTTCCGCGTTGTTAAACTTCTTATAAATGTCACATTTTAATTTATTTGACGAGGATATCAGCTTATCCCTGACCTTTGTGGGCAGAGCTCATTAAGGTTATAACAAAAGTTCAACCGCAAACTGGGAAGAATAGGCACAAGGAAAAAAATACATTAATTGCAATTGTGAGAAATGTAAACTGTAAATTGGACAGTTTTTATATCACTATAGTCTCCCCGTGAAGTGAATGTTAGTAGAATTAGGCTGTTATATTGTAAGAAATATAGTCGATTAACAATCAACCTATTATTTAGAATATCATTATTGAACTTGATATCACGATTTTGACAATATGCCTGCGACATATACATAGGTATACGAAATAATACACTAGTATGACCTTATGGCATCAATACGAATATTTCCATGCATAATAAAAGTGCTACTTCACAATGTAAAAGGACTAATATAAATATTTATGTTTGACATTAGATGGTTTATCTAAGAATCGTACGATCTCGATGACGTAATCTTAAAAACATGTACTTACATAGTTTACATTGTTTGACAATGTAATATGGTGGAACCAAAAGAGTAGAAGAAATTCGATTGCTGAGGCGGAATCAAAATCCTGAACATGTACTTGATAGAACATTTAATTACAATTTTGTGAAACCTAACCTCAAAAAATTTAATTTTGTGAAACCTAACCTCAAAAAATTTCAGCTTATCGGCGAACTGGCTACTAGCTTTTGCAATAAATTTTAAGATCATAATTCAAAAAAGAGCCGCTATCACTCTCGCAACACTCGGCATGTGGAGTACATGCATGATCGAATTGCCTCTTAGCGACTAGTCCCGCGGGTAATAAAAAAATGATGATTTTATACAGAGTTACGTCCCCCTCACTCACTTTCAGCACTTTACTAAATATTCAATCTCAACACTTTAAATACTACCTCATCGAAGAATATTCCAGAATACATCTTGTTTTCCTTCGACTCATATCTATGTAAAAGATAACTTAATGAAAAAAATATCCACGAATATTCTAAGTGTTATTGAAGTTTATTGTGAAAACAGGAAAAGCAATAGTATAAAATACATAATTGGTGCATTTATTTTTGTGTCTTAATACAACTAAATGTATTATCATTGTATAATATACGACATTGTGTCAGTACGAGTTCGAGTACTGAGTTTACTTTAATTAAAAGCGTCGTTTTACCGATCGCTACCAACAATGAGAGCATCTATAATCAAGTTAAACGTACAAAGTTAATTTAATGCAATCATTTAGTAAGCGCGTTCGTGCTTCACAAACGAAGTTTTGTGAATTATGGTAAGTTCCAACCACAATGTATCACGTATAATAATTATTCATTTCATAATTTATTATTATTAGATTAATCAGCACAATTAAAACGATTGATGAAAATTGGTACAAAAACCCCACACATTTAATCAGAATAGAGATTAGAATAAAAAGTTTGCAATGCATATTGTCTGTTTTGCTTTTTTATATCGGACATATTATCTGTATCAGAAGAGAGTAATAAATATGTACTAACGAAAAATTCACTTCGCTATAAACACAGCTATAACTGCTTTCTGTCTTCATTTCGCATGCCTGTACAGTGTAACGTCGTAGTTCAAGTTTATACCTTATCAATGCAATCAAGTTTTATCATCTCAGTAGTTAGTAGCTAACTAGAACAAGTTTCATCTAATTTAATTCATGGTATAAAATTTGTCGTGTGTAGGAGTACCGCCCAGATCAGCTCACAGCTGCTGCTGTGAGGCAAAAATCAATCTTTGCAGCAAAATTAAATAATCTTAGAGGTCGTTCTTATAATTCCAGTTCTAATAAAAAGACAATGTGTTACAGGCTTTAATCTATCTTTTTGCCAATTTTCAACAAATTACTATCAGCGTGAAACAGCAACGAACACACATCAACACTCAAACTCTCGCGTTACATAATAGTACCTAAAGGATTCCGTTAAAAAAGATCTCATAAAATATACGTTAAATATATTCCTTTATCTGAAAATGGAGGGCCCAATTGAATTTTATTATATTATAACAAAAAAAAAGTTATGTAAAATATACATAATAGTGCTTACATAAAATTATTACCCGGCCGTCAAATGCATCAGCTACATCAGCTACATCAGCTCAATAAGCTGATGTAGCAATTTTATTTTAATCGAAAGAAAATATTGTACATATAATTTAATTACATCACAGATCTCTAATGATGCTTCATCTCTTTAAAGTGATTTCTTACGAGTACCTAACTGCACCTAATGAATGTCATATTTAGGGAGCAGGCGTCCAAGTAAAAAAAGAACATTTAAAAGATCGTTATTTTACCACTTTGGTAAAAAAAATTGTTGTTTCGTTTATTTCGTCCTCAAATTGCATCAAAAATCGGCCTAAAACACCAATTTCTTTATTCATTTAATAATATTTATTATGATGCGTATGTGGCGTGAGGTCATCAACTTGATGCTTTTATTATACTGCTTTTTGTGTAAAAATTGCCTTTATTGTTTGACCTTGACCCAAACTTTTCATAAGTAGTTATAGTCCCTGAATATGTTAAACTTAAATCATAGCAAACTCATGTAGCAGTAACGTAGCGCAGCCGCCTGCTACAATCTATACAAGATTGGGTTGATTTATACGCATTCCACTTTAGTAACAATTACGGTAAATGACGTTCGATTGTTTTTTGTGATTGTTATTATTATTTGCATTATTTTGTTTAGATTGAAAAAGCTGTATTGTTTTACAAAATGAAACAATATTGTATTTATTTAAAATGGTATGTAATTTTAGATATTTTACCCATAATGGCTTTTTTAGGTTTTATTAATATTGCATGTGTATTAGTAAAACCTAAAATAGATGTTTATCCTCGTAATCAAAGTAATGTGGTAAACTGTCTCAAGATCAATCTCAATAACGTTTTTTGCATTTTGAAGTCTGTAATCTCATTTCATGACAAGCTCACAAATAGATGAGACAAATATAATATCGTTCTTTATACGTTTGAAAATATATTAATCCAGTAGTTACAATAAAATTGTGGATATAGACAGTAATGTCGGACTTTAATATTTTCTATTTGTCGTAATATATTCGAGCAAATTCCAATCACGGCTAGACTCTAATACAATACGCGATATATGCGCTGTAGCTTTGAGCTCTAGTTGAATATGCATGGATACGGGCACAAAATTACCTCTAGTTGTATAAACGCATTCGTGATTAATTTTCAATTATACATATTTTTGTTATATGCCATAGCGGGCAACTGAGCTGGTGGTTCACCTGGTGGTAAGCGATCACCACCGCCTATTAACATTCGCAGAAGTAGTGCCTCTGCGGATGCGCTGTTCGCTTCTAAGGGGTAAGGAAAGGATGGACGACTGGTAAGAAGGAATCGAATAATATACACCGCGAACGTAATTGAAGACAATGTTTATGCCATGACACATTATAATTATCATATTCGCAAGTAATTTTAAGATCACCAATTATCAATAGATTACAATTAGTGAATTTCAATCTCAACACATTTTTATTTGAACCATTTCATACGGAAAATCTTTTGAAAATGAAATGATGATCAATGTTTATCGTTGTTTTGTGGAGGCCTCGGTATAATAGAGTGGCATTTGTATAAAAGAACGTTGGGGCCTTATATTGTGAAAATCGCTTCTTTATAAAAATAGTGCGCTTAATATTGTCATTTTACACAATAACACCAATTCTTGTATTATAAAGACGTTAAATGGAGAACCTTTCCTTGAGATTTTAGAGCGTTGCATCTAAATAAAATTTAAACGAAGAAGAAATAACAAAGCAATCGTTTCGAGGTTGAAAAGTTTCTTAGTAGCCAGCGCCCAACACTCTTGCCAAAAATTCTGATTGAAAATGTATGAAAGCACTTTTAGACAACTTAAATAATCAACAACAAACATTAAAGAGCTTAAACATTGCCAGATTTGTTGTTGTACAGGAAGCATCAAAAAAAAAAATTTACAACAGAAAATATTGAAGGAAGGAACTATATGCAGATAAATTTTTGATAAGGAAATTGCGAAGTTATAAACAAAATTATTATCCGTCCGATATTATATTTGAATGATGACTTAAAATAAAATGAATTTTAAATATTAAGACAAATACAATTTTATTCTGGTAAAACTAAAAGTATTAACGAAGCAGTAAATGGTGAAATGGTCTTGAACCACTCAGCAATAGTCAATAAATTTCACAAACAAAGTTACCTAACCCAAATATCAAAAACGTATTAAACATTGTCTCTGATATAAAGGCCAAAGGAGATTTTAGTTTCGCCGGAACTGGGTATGGGTAACATTTAATCTCGATTACATGCCTCAGTGGGCTTTTCTGTACAGACAAGGACCATTATCAGCTTACTTAGATTGGTAGGTATAGCTTTTATTTGCGGGACAAATGCAAACAACTAAAACAACCCGTATTTAGTGGGTTACAGTCCAGGAAAAGCATACTATGCGTGAGTCCTTCCTTGTGTATTCCATTAATTCTAGCTTTTTACAGCGACGTATGAAAGAAATATGCCAAACCTTTATTAGCCTTTCAAGATTTTCACCCGTGGTAGGATACATTTTCAATATGTTTAAACAGAATTTATGGTTGCCGCAAAGGTGACACTAATCGTACAGGCGCTAGCTGCCATAATGTATGGATTTTTAACGACTTGGTGATATATAATGTAATAGGTATAGTTATTTGTCATATTTAGGTTAGGTTAGGCTATTTACATTTTTTGTAAAAAGGTTTATTCATAATAATAATAATCATTTTTGGTCAACATACAGAATTGAAATATGAATATTAATAGGAAGGCTTTTCATCTAGTTATCTTATAAATAATATGTTGACAAAGAATCGAATATTTGTAATAATATGATAGTGACACACATCTTCAATTTTTGAAAATGATATCTGTAACGTATATATACGTTAGAGATATACAATATTTGCCTCCAGACATAATCTAAATAAAAATAACCTTTTCGATGGACGATTCATATTTCTTTATTTGTCATTGATCATTATTCAGTATTTATGATTGAACGCGTGTCTTTTATCATGCTTATTCATACGGTAATCAAATACTACGTGATGGTTTTCACGTGATAAAAGCGTAAACAAATAATAATGCGCGATACATTAACATAAACAGACATTTGTCTGTGCTACACTTATGGTTGCTGTTAGCAAAATAAATACGTACACCTACTAAAGCTGTTATCTAAAATGAAACTTATTAGATCTACATGGGGTTTCGCATAAAATTGCAGTAAATTTTAAAAACAATTTCATGTGTGGTCAGAATTGAATTGCGTTTCAAAAAGTCAAAACTTTGTAAAAATAAAGATGTAGATAGGAAATAACATTGTTTATGATATTACGTTACGCGTTTTTTAACAAGAGTAGGGTTTTTACAAAAAGACATTTACTCGTCATTAGGTTTACCTAAATTTTAACCTAAAATGAAGAAAAATAAGATACCTACAAATTTGTAGTGAAATATGTCCATAGTAATACAAAGCGTTTTTCATAAATTAAACAAAATATCAAATTATTTTCGAGGTTAATAACTTACTTTAAATAAAACACTTTTTAGGGATACCTCAAAGTGTTTTTAAAATAGATTTGCTCAGCCACGCTAACTAGTGAAAAGTAGCAACGTTTGTGGCTGTTAGTCATAAATTTAATGTATGAAGCTTCGAAAAGGTTTGATGAATTTAAATTTATAAATGTATAATAAATACAAAATATTATCAAATAACATTTATTAAATTTTCTGAGAAGTATGGTAGTATAGAGTTGTATTTTCATTTGTGTATTTTAATTTATATTTAAGCTTACCTATATTTTATATTAATAAAATTCTCATAACCATAATAAAATCATTTTGTGCGTTCATATAATATGTTGCATAATATGTACATGAATTTAGAATATGTATTGCTGATTGTCTACACGGATGGTTATCAAAACTAAATCGTAATTAGACGTAAACATTATTAAACAAACATAATATTTATACGATTAAATTTTTTATTGAATATATATGAACTTCAAGGTAAACTTACTCACAAAAAATATTAAAAAGTAACGATTTAATCATTGTAATTATGTATGCAAGTAACTTATTTCCTAATAAACTTTATTTTCTAATAAATATTTTTTCCCTCAAATAAAATTTAATAATTTCGTAAGCACAGGTTATTAAGAGTATTTAAATATGCAGCGGTACAATGAAAGATGGATCCTAATTCATTGATCCGAAAGTGTGCTCATTTAACATCGCTGTCCGATATAATTATCACAAAACAATCATAATAATGTGATTGCAGTGGTACTTCATTTGCATAAGATAACATAATTATCTGGAATTATAAGAAAGTATATAGAGAGTGCATCTGACATATTATGCATCTGACTATTAATTATATATTTAACACAACTTTAGTTTTAGAACTTAACTGTGTAATGTAGAAAGCAAACATCTGAATAATCTTGAATTCATAATTGACGACTAATATTTCAATATTTTCAAATGTGATACGTAACATATATGTATGTACCGAAAATGTAAGAAACCTAGAAATTATACCTGTTGCTGGAAGATTATAAAAATTTAAAGATTTAAAAATACCAAAACCCCTTTTATTCCTTTTTTTACAGTGCAGAATGGTTTTTGGCATACCCGAGCCCTCAGGAAAAGGGACACTGGCTTATGTCGGACTCCGACTTTTGCACAGTGGATAGTCCACTAAGATTATAGTCGTACAGCCGCTTTAATGACGGGGGCTACGGTTGTTTAATAGAATTCGTCCGTGACCTTCTCGGCTACAACCACAAACCAGGGGAGGCTAGGCATTGTACACCAGTTTTTTCGTTAGGAACACATTTTACGCCGAAATATCTGAACTTAAGCTTGCTTATCATGTTGAATGCCTACATCATAATCTAACGCTTTCACATTGATAGTCTTGAATATACCAAAAATACTGCATTAAATTGATAATAGTATGTTACGGATCACAATTTTTATAGAGATTGCAATCTCTTGAAATTTTTTCGGCGAGATCGTAATCTAACGGTGTTTTCAATTTCAGAACTATTTACAAAATATCGAAAATTTTTATATAATACGCACGTATCCTGGAAGATGTATAGATTTCCTAGAAATTGTATAAAATTCCGAAATAATTCTTAAACTGAGAAGCAATCACCAAAATTCAAAAAGATTATTGTTAAGGAGCACCTTAAAGTCGATTCTGCCACTCAACTGCTGCTGCCGCGGAACGCTCGCTTCGCTCGTGCGATAAACTAAAGTCAATCTAACACACATGTCGTTTTGCTCCTCGTTATTGTTGCCCAAAAAATGTATAGATTATAGATTCTTTTAAGGAAATGCGTTTATTATGATTTATGTCACGTACTTCTGGACGATTTAAGGAATTACATATCCCATACATTTTATACAATGACGTCTAACATACATTTCCTTTGACACATGGCTTGTTCCAAAGTTTTATACTTTGGAACAAGCCTCACCAAAGCGCTCATCAATTTCAATTCATCTATATTTATTTGTATGGCTAAAAACATTCGAAACAGGGGATAAATTACAGTACAGAGAATTTAAGAAACGATGATCGCAATAATTAAACAAACTATGTTTTTGTAATATGGAATAGAAACAATGATTACATAAACAATATACAAACTGTGATCTTTAGGATTTGAACAATGAAACGGCACGTGCCTATTATTTTTCGTACTTTACTTCATTTTGTTTGTGTTTTTTTTTACTATAATTAAATGTATGTGCAATATATTATTTTTATTTAACATGTCGTCATTGTGACGTTCTTATTGAAATTTCAAACACTTTAAATTTCGATAAAATAGTACTGAAAAAACGTTACCAAACGGATGAATAAAATTGCTTGTGACATAGCAACGAAATTCATTTATTTTATATAAATCATCAAGTTTCATACAGATGTTTACATTAAAATTTATAAACATATGTTTTCAAAGAAGGATTAATGATGAAATAAATGCATGCACTTTTTACATACCTTGTGTCCATTTTTGGTTTATTGTAGTCTAATGTGGTGGCGGTCGATAACGTTGTATCTTTGTTCTTTATCAGGTAAGGCCTTCTTGGTTCACTGTGCTAATAAAAACGGCATACAAGTAGCAAACAGCACGACGGCTGTCTTATGGCTTGTTTGTAAAACGATTAGCACGCGTGTCCCCGCACCCAAAGTTGACATAGCGCATTAAACAATTTTTCAACCTTGCAG
Organism: Zerene cesonia; assembly: GCF_012273895.1. NCBI lineage: Eukaryota > Metazoa > Arthropoda > Insecta > Lepidoptera > Pieridae > Zerene > Zerene cesonia. The sequence continues at coordinate 5,909,679 of NC_052114.1, forward strand.
ACCAGGAATTTCAGAAAACTTGACTATATTGATTCGCATCACTACACTAAAAGTATTTATAATCACACCTTATGCATCACTATATCACTATGAATTGTCACCATATAAATCTTGACTTAATTTTCACAGTTTTGGTTTTGTAGATACTTTATATAAAAATAGTTCGAAACACAGTTTAAAAGTTTGAAAGGAACATGGATGTTTTTGTGTTGTTTTTTGCGTCACGAACGTAAAAAGCGGCCCGTGATTTCCGCGGTTGGAAAACTTGTGAAAGTTTCAGCGAGGGATATTATGAGAGGCGTTACGCTGCGCCGGTAGGCGGGAGGCGAATGCGCGTTCAATGTATACCAACCCTAACACAACACGAAGACTTACGTCTTTGTCAACAGCACTATTCATGCATATTTAATTAACTAGTATTAAAATAGTGTTAACAAGCACTGATAGCAAGATTAGTTGTAACGATGCGATGTTATTTAAACTCGTTTACACCAGAATTGCCGGTCTTATAGGCTTATATATAAAGATTGAATATTAAAGAAATAAAGCTATTCGTTTTATTTTTCATGTGTAGAATATCTACACTTAAGCTTAAGCATAAAATAATAAAAACGGGCGAATTAAAACTGGAGAGAAAAGAAGCCAAGTGGAATATCAAATAAATAGGATTATTTTATGCGGGGAACGGAATTTCTTTTGAGTAATTGTTTTAATATTGTAGTGTGAGAATTTTGAGTAAAATGAATACTAGTTTCCATTTTGTATATCTTTTCGTGATATAATTTTTATCAATGTATAAGATATCTTTTTGTTCGTTCGTTCGTTTCGTTTTTTTTTCGTTTCATTTCGTTTCGTTATAAGAAAATAAATAAGAAGCCATGTAAGTAAGTAAAATAAGTAACTTAAAATACTAAACAAACACACTAAGATTTCATAAAACCCGAATATTTTGAACTACTCCATCAATTTCCATGAAACTTACTGTTCTATGTGCTTAATTAACATCTGGCAAACATTCCAATATCTACAATAGCGTTGTATATTTTTCCGCAAACTCAAACAGAAATTGTTAGGAGAATATTTTGCCATTTGCAGCGAGAAGTTTTGCATAAATTCTATTCATCTGCAATCCTTTGAAAACAACTTTGTTGTATCAGCTACGTCAATTATTTGTAATATTGAAGACAAGTTTAAAACCATATTACATAGTGTGCAGAATGTAGATGCCATATAGAGGCGTTTATGAATAAGTAGGGCAATACAAGTGATAAATAAGATGTATAGATTGTGTATAGATTATTATTTTTTATGTTTGTGTCGCTAATAAAGGTAGTTGGTCGTCTGATGGTTAGCGGTAACAAAACCCGTAAAACAGCTCGTCCGAAATGGATTGCCGACTTTAAAAGATTATGGATAAAGAAAGCATGAGGGGAATAAAGAAAACGACTGTGATGGAAAAGAATATGCAATAAGGCGCGGATCGGGTACTAATTTACTTTATATTCAAAAGCAAGTCACGGGAAGTTTCGGTTGCTTTTAATTGTTTTATAATATATTAGCGGTCCGACTTCGCCCGTGTTACATATATAGCCTATAGCCTTCCTCAATAAATGGGCTGTCTAACACTGAAAGAATTTTTGAAATCGGACCAGTAGTTCATGGGATTAACTCGTTCAAACAAACAAACAAACGAACTCCTCAGCTTTATAATATTAATGTAGATAATAATCATAACCCCGCGTTTGTGTATCGCAAGATTCAGTGCGTTATAAATCTAGTAATGGCGACGTAGTGTGCCTGACTGTGTTGAAGTGGTGACGTACTTAGTTAATTTCTTACTTTTTAATATTATTTTGTTACATCTTGTTACATCTAGTAATCCCCTTATGTATATAGTAATCCTCCCAAAGGGGGCACCATTGCTTTTATACAGCTTTTACCGACCGTCATACCATATGCATGTGCTGTGCAACGTATTATAAGGTATGTACCTAGGGTTTAACATTAACGCTAACGCTTAAGTATTGTTATTTTGGAAAGTGTGTATCAACGGCCACCGATCCGTTCTTTGTGATACAGATAGGTTTAATTCCACCGAAACGGGAAAGGTGCAGGTTATCCTTTGAGTACGGAATTGCGGGCGAAGTCGGGGGCGGAAAGCTGTTAAATAATTACTAAAAATTTTTAAATGTACCTAAGTCTACATTTGTTCCAAAGAAAAGGTACATTGTATGCATATAAGCAGGAAATTTTGTTTTTTTATTATTTAATTCTTTAATTTCGAAATCGGGATGCCTTTCGTTGTTGTGGTGAAGTAATAAATAAAATAAATTACAGTTGTTCCCCAGATGTAAATTTTGCATAAACTGATTTTGTTATTGTAATGTTCAGAATTACATGATTTTCATTCCGAAGTCTAAGAACTACGAAATAGCCCGCAGGAGCTACATCTACATTGTTATTCCAGTTTATATCCCAAGTGTTAATTTGTTTGAATTTACAATAATCGTGCTTTCGAAGGAAATTTTGGCATTGTCTGATAGTATTTTGTTTGAGTAGACTAAGCTTTAATACCGATGCGCTTTATTTAACTATTCTTTATTGATTTACTAGCTTTCCGCCCACGGCTTCGCTCGCGTAGTCGCAGGAAAGATAGACCGGGGGTTTTCGTCGCATGTTCTCGTTCCCGTGGGATTTCCAGGATTTTTATCACGAAAGTTTTTACGTTCCTATGTCCTTCCCGTGGTTCTAAGCTCTGCACAAATTTTCAACCAAATCGGTTAATTCGTTCTTGAGTTATAAATAGTGTCACCACTTTCTTTTACATATACATAGATTTATAAAATTTTAGGAGAAAATGTTCGATTCGAATTCTCGTGCTGTAAACATATACTAGAATGAACATGTATTAGAATTTGCTTAATTTCACTTTTTCAAAAACTTAATGATAAAGTGCAACGAATATTACCATACGTCTAAAAACATATCAGACTACCAACACAACGACACGAATTAAGCTGCGTCGACACGATCTTATGGCATTTGAACACATCCGAGAATTTACAATTTTTTCTTAATCAGAATAAAGTCTTAATGGAGACGGATTTGTATCGCATATCATTATCAGAGATTGTCCATTCATATTTAGGAAACCAAAAATTTTACGTATAAAATTGCCAATATCAAAAATTATAAAGAACAGAGCTAGGTATATAATTAACAATAGATTTTATGACATTGAAAAATCTTCATTAGACCTTTTAGAAAAAACCGTGTTGGAAATAAGGATCTGCTTATTTCTATATACTTAAATAAAAGATAAGGATTCATAGAATCGGAAAGAAGCATAACAAAAATAAAAAAGAAATAGGTCTATAATAACTTTTATCATAAATGGGAAGAAAACTAAAATAATGTTTGACAATAAGAATGTTGTCGTCTCCTCTCAATGTTGCCCTAAAGAAGTAATGGGGATGTGGATATAGTTGTTATCTAAACTTAACACCACATTTTGGTGTACACCATATTGTGCTTTCAATATAAGTTAATAATAATGCTTTCGATATAAATTAATAATAAAATTAAATCATTGGCTAATCGACAAACTGTCATTTACCAACAATTATATATTTCAAATGGGCTTCGTAGATTTCCCAATGTTTTCGTAATTACACTTAGGAATTTTTTCAATTACGCGTACTACGCGTAATTATTTCACAAACACTAATTACACGAATTGTTATTTGTAAGATTGCTTTATGTTCCTCTTTAAGCAGTGTTCTTAACCGACTTCAAAGTTCTCAATTTGTCTGTATTTTTTGTGTTTGTTACCTAATAATACACTTTTCTGGAGTGACCGATTTTGAGGATTGCTATTAATTAAATGCTGGTTAACGTGTGGTTAAAATTAAATTTGGTCTAGTTCTCATGATTTGAAGGAGATTTGGTTTTATGTTTAAAATAATCCAATAGAAAATTACTTACATTTATTTACTACTATTTATTACATATTAACTGCTGCTAACCATAAGTAATCTAGGTTGATTTTTTGTTGTTTGTAATTGGCTCCTTGGTTATATAAATAACTCTAAGAAACCCTGTTTATGCATACACGGGTATTGCAACCCATGAGCGTTAGATGTTTCTAGAAATTAAATTCAGGATTAAACTTGATTTAATAAATTACTGTTTTACCACAATACAAAATGTATTGCCATTACGTTAGTCATTCTCGGTTGGAATCATTTTTGGTTTTGAAAACTCCTTCAGTTTTTAAAACTCTTTCAAAGCAAGCTTCTATTTTCAATGTGGATTTTTTTCGTTGTAATTTAATGTTGTTATAATAAAATATCGTCATGTCACCTGCTGTAAGTCATATTCTTTGCAGGACAAGAAAAATATGTGCATAGCGAATGATCAAATCACGTTAAAAATTGTTTGCATACTAAGTGGCGCAAGTAGGAGAAATAGTTCATTTTTACAGAATAGATTTCATATATAATGTACGTTTTTCAATAGTTTTTATTAACCATTAAGAATAAGCAAGTTTGATTGTCATACAATGATAGACTGAAATATCGTATAAGTTTATCTATTGAAATAATATTTGGAGTACGAAAATCTACAAAGAGTCTAAGGAGGTTCAGCACATATATTTGTTGTTAAAAAAGTTTTGATACCTTTCGTGATTTACAACCCTCCTAACTCCTGCTCATACAATAGTAAACGTTGAAGGTTTTACGATCGAAATGGGTCTTTTTTAAGATTCAGTAGAACAAACGTTTATGAGATATGATCGCTCTTTCCATCTGTTTGTGTTTTCCCTATTTTAGGGCACTGAACCCAAAGGATACAAACGGAACTCTATTACTAAAATACTGCTGTCTTTCTGTACATCTGTCCGTCGTCATGCTGTATCTCATGAACCGTGATAGCTACGCAGCTGGAATATACACTGATTATGTATACTAAATTAAAAATATTGAAGAGGGATTTAACGATAGGGATTTTTTGCCTTTTTTACAGATAGTTGTGCCTTTGTGCACTAGTCCAACTCACACTTAGCCAATTTTTTTGGTTAAGGCTTTCTTAGGAATTTCTTTCAATAATTTCTTTGTAATTTACTTCCTTCTAGGATAATTTTATTGAATTTCCCAAACACTTGTTTGTAATGCAACGTTCTTATAAATGGTACCAGCAAAGCCAGCCCAAGTTACCAAGAGCATTTTCATGTAATGTAACTCGCCATGTTCGGCGCAATGCTCACAGCGATCGAGCATCTCTGATATTATCTGTCATATGACCATCTGATGTGGACCTTTTGCAATAGAAAATAGCATTCATGTCAATCGCGTTTGTGCTTATTCTCCAATAAAATGTTGCACCAATGCACTCGTCGGTTTTAAAATTTGTTTGTGGCAGAACGTCGAATGTAGTCTTCGAGGAGCGGTGTAGTAAAGTAAAAAGGACGAATGCTCCGTCTTACCTTTACCCTCAGTATATCATATGACGTATAAAGTACGCGATTAATACGAAATTGAAAATGTTATTGTTAGGATGGTTTTCGGGCGAATCTCGGTCATACTTTTTTTATATTTATGAATCGTTTTTTAACTATTTAAACTTTATAACTTTCTCTACTAAAAGTCCCTTTTTTTCCTTTTTGAGTAGATCTTACTGAATCATTTTAAATTCACTTCATGAAAACCATTTTATCAGTAGTCAGGGCACAAAACACTGGTCGTTCTATTATTAATTTACCTTATTCAAGGACAATATTGATTGATATTCTATAATTTAAAAAGTTAAAATAACCTTAAAAGTTTGTTAATTGATTAACGTTGTTTATCGCGGAAAGTGTTAATTTCAAATCCAATATGAAAGGGGCCATTCATTAAATACGAAAAGGTCACGAAGGCATATTTTTTTGGGTTAATTATTAAGATTGGGCGCAAAACTCAAAATTGGTCGGAAAATGTTCAGTGTAACAATAAAAATGCATACTGAACGTTTCATATCATATATAAAAGTAAATTTGAGGAGTTTGAAAAATAATTATTTAAAAGAAAACTATTTGTAATTTATGTAATTTAAAAGCTTACGTTTTGTATGGATAATCTGTGTATTAATTAATATTTAGCACATGGTACATATAAATACTGATGATCAGTGGGATTGCTTATTTGTTTTTCTTTTGAATAGAACGTGGCGCCGAATAGTTCGTTTTACTGATACACTCCCTAAATATAACACATTTATAAGGTGATATTATACACTAGAAAATATTTCATTAGTGCTTATGAATTTCAGATATTTTCTCCAAAGGCTATTTCAGTATCTCTGATCATAAATTGTTGATAAAATAAATCGGATTGGTCGCCCTTAAAATTTAATATTCTAACCCAAAATACCCTCGAATAAAAGAGACCCGCATACTAAAAAGTCAAAGGCGAGATGTAACAATGAAATTAGAATATATTTCCTTACTTTTACGACCTATGCTCGCCAGACCCGATTTTCAATTCAAAATGTTGTTCAATTTTTATTGTTATTACTTGACAACATCCTCTTGATAATAGAATTATTTTTGTATTTGATCATAGTAAATATTACTTCATCATTTATTCTTTTAGTCTGATTAAAATCGAGTAGGTATAAATTGGAAAACTAATTGTATTAAAACAATATCTTAGAAACAGGTCCTCAATGGTGGACTCGTTTGGTGTGTGAACAAAACATATATATATATTTTTTTTTGCGAAAATCTCTATAGAAAATAATTTCTCACTTACAAGGTTAACACGAGTTGTCGTAAACACACGAATTGGAGGGTTTCGCGTATCACTAAAACAAATTAAATCAGATTAACAATCATGCCAAGATGTTTGAGTGTTCATTGTCTATTCTAAAACACTATTTGACAGACGGAATAAGAAACAAAGCGTTTACGCACACACTTCGGCTATAAGTTGTGGTCCGAGAGATGCAACCATTATTGTGTAGATAGGTAAGTAAAATCTATTAATTTGATAATCCATTTTTATTGAGATGAATGTAACCTATAGGAAGATATAAAAACAAATAAATTTGTAGACGAGATTTTAAAATCTTATTTTCAGCGCTTGAAATGTGAGCTGGTAGACCGTATAGAGTACCGCTGTGAAGTGAGAAAAATATATGCTTATGTAAGTAGCGGGTGTATAAATTCAATATGCCCGAAACTTTCAATTTATTGGAAGCTTTTCGAAAGAAAAGTGAAAAGCCATAAATATAAATTATACTCGTATCTAAGCCATTGTGTACTGTCATATTGCAATTTGGCGTAAATTTGACTAAATTATAGTTCAGTAATATCGAAGTTTTCTTTTATAATATGCATTATACAAGATTGATAAAAAGTTTTTAATAGAGATTTATTCTTGTAGGCGATATTTAAATAGATTCCTATCGAAACCTCTACAAGCGGACACAATCAATTCAGTTAACTGGTTAATTATACAATTGTAATAAAATCGTAGAGGGGACTAAACAAAAGGCAATCAATTGTATCATTCATACAATATAAATACTAATATACCTTGCGAATATCATTAATGCGAATATAACTCTGCCTGCCTGTATGTCTCTTCTTTACGTCTAAACCATCGATTTAGATGAACATTGGTACGGATATGATTTGTGACCTGAGAACGGGAAACGGAAGCTATGCGGTGTTAACTGCGGGATTTTCTAATAAGCCGCGTGCGCATAGCTGGTTGATAATAATAGTTAATTTTGGCATTTAGAATATTATTATGAGAGTTTCCTTAAAATATATAAATGATTTATTCGAGCGATAAATTTAAATACAGAGTTCACGGAAATTATACCCGAATGCATAATCAATAATCCATTATAAAAGGGAACGTATTGTAAAAATATTGTTTTAAGATATTTGATCAATTTTTGAACGAACAGATCATGACTAAACACAAATTCTGCCACATCACCCTCATTCACGCATGTAATTTGAAATTGTGTAACTAAATTCAAAGTAACTTGAGTACGAAATAAAATTACAAAAATGTTAGAGTAGCAAATAATATGAAATAGTAAAAGGAAATAAGTTTCGAAAAGAAAAACTAAAGCTTGATATCGCCAACGTTTCTACAACGAAACCAAACCAATAAACATTCACCATAACTGTAACTGTTTAGTCATTTCGTAAAATCATTTGAAACGGTGGTTATTTTAGTTATTGTATCTCTTGTCACAATGTTGTATTGCATTTGTCTCATTCAGAAAAGCAATTTCAACTAAACATAATACACAGTAGTATCTCGCGGTCAGTCTTGTTGTGAAGTAAGGACAAATTTAATTTTCTGAAAAGTAAGATGAAAATTTCAAGGTTATTGAACCCGTTACAAATACTGGCTTTATGGGGTACGTATTTTATGATCATATGTCGTTAATATTTGAGAGGGTCTTGTTTAAAAGTATAAGGACCATTTGACACCCAATCTATCAATCAATATAGATCTAATATAAGGTGGATGTTGAATTAAATATACTTTTCGAATCACAGTGCGGTTAAATTTTTATAGGTGTTTTTCCGATGATATTGAACTTCTTTAGGATATAATAGAAAGAAATAGACAATTCATTCATAAATAAGGGCATTTATTAGAAGGTCTATATATAACATATAATAATATAAAATTGAAGACTTTGTTTGTTTTTTTGAATGCGTTAATTTCAGTACTATTTAACCGATTTCAAAATTACTCACCGTTTGATATGATTCCTGAATTCTGTAGACTATTTATGTACCACGGGCGAAGCCGGGGCAGACCGCTAGTACTAATGTAATAAAATTATCGTCAACGAAAACTTAGCGCGTAGTTAATAGTAGTACCACGCAAATGTAAACGAAATGTATTTTTTTTAATTCTTTTGAGAATCTAGTAAAAGAGCGTTGAGATGAGAGATAAAGTGCTTTGGAATTACCCCTTTTCAATGTTCTTCATATCAATGTTTATGAATAAAGAGTTTCTATATAAAGTAAAATATGTTTATTTAAATTTGATTAAAGATACGGTTATTTGTCTGTGGAATAATCTATGCAAATATTATAAAGAAGTATGATTTCTATGGAAGTATGGTTGTATTTTTATAATATTATACGTATTAAAAAACACAGATTAATGAAACTCAGGTACAACTACAAGCACACTTACACTTACAAATAAGTCTTGAAAACCTTATTTGTTAGATTAGCCATGTATAAGGATGTATTTTGTTGTAACATTTCCTTTGAAAGCAATGAAAAGTGAGCTCCGTTTAGGGCCATTACAAAAGAAACGTTAGAGTTAAGAAACGTTAGAGAACGAAAACTGTTATCTGAGTCGCATTCTCCATTTATCTGTTTTTGGACCTTATTTTTTGGCTTGATAATTAAACGAGTTTTCTTTCTGTACATAATATCATATTTTTTCATTATCACATAATATTTATTGAATACCTTTTAAGAAACAATTTAATAAAAAGCCAAACCTTTATACCTTCTACCTTTTATATAAATATACAAGAAGGTATGCATTCTAGCCTTATCAATCAAGTTAAAGAATGGACCCATTAAATTGTAGGCCATCAATCAACTTTTCATGGTACAGGAATGCATACCGGTGAATAAATATTCATTAATAAATTAATAAATATTAAATACTTAATCTATGTGAAATACATAAATGTATTTAAACTTGCATTAATTATATACCGTTGCGAAGAAGAGCAATTAATGTTCTTTCAATAAAAACTTACCACTTTACTTCTTTTAGAATTCATTTTATATTTAAAGCATAATTTCTACAAATAACTCTTCGTATTCGCAGTTGCTCTTTTTGGAATTTCGCTTTAAGTTATAAATTTCTATCTCAACTTTCGCGAGACTTTGTGGTTCAAACAATGTATTCGTAAATAAAATACTGTTATTCAAAAATATTCTGTGTTTTTTATTATTCGTATCAATATTCTCCCAAAAAATTAGTTCGTATTTTATACTGTTTCATGACACTTAAAATAGTTTCTGAATGTGTTAAGAAAATGTTACAATAAACTTTGTGACGATATACATAGATACTAGTAGAAGTAAACATCGGGTAAATGGAAGCAAACATTAAGATTTAATTAAGAGTATTATTAATAATAATAAAGTCAATTTTATTGAGAGGAAGATCTATCATAATATTTTATTTTCCTATAAAACCAAGTTACTTTGGTTTAACTTTGTCGATATTCGATATTTCAGCATATGTAGTATACCAGGAATCAATAATTATTAATTTGAATGTTGTGGTGTGTACGAACTGAAATAGTTTCCTGAATATTTCGCAAAATTAAGTAAAATTTCCATTTAGAGCGATATTACATAAGTTCATGCAATTATGATTTGACATTAAGTTGTTCTTAATTACAAAATTAGTATTTATAACAATAATACGGCAGAAATATGAACTTATTAATTGAGTTTTAGTAGTAAGCGGCAAGCAAAAAAAAATTTATATAAAATCTCCAGCTTCATTAAATTCGGCTACAAAACCACTCAAGGCGATTATTTTTTCTTTCACGAAACCGTAATGCATACACTTATAAATATATATAAACAAGACGTAATTTTAAAGAAATTATAAGTTTACATAATATTACGTCTTTATTATAAACAAAAAAAAAATATACAATGTGTAAGTGATATATTAAAATGGTGACATACAATATTATATCTGAATTAACTTTCAATATAAATTCTCACACTAAATAAATTCTTGAGATCTTAAATTTTGAATCTTAATACAGATATTCCTCAGCACTCCATTTCAAACCAACGATATTATTAAAACATATAAAAATATAAACCCTCCATTGTGAGTAGGTTAAAGAAAACAGGTTTCATTCGATGTTGCATCAGCGAAGTTATAACAAATCGTTCAATCAGTGTTGCAGATAGAAGCACAATGCTCTCTCACTCCCTGTGAGGTGCTGCAAATATTAACAAGTAAAACTAAACCTGGAGAAGGGGGAAATGAAGCTTGCGCTGAAGATTTGAAGTGGCGGCAATTGGATCGACGTCTGCGAGCTATTGAACAACCCGGTTTGTTGTTTACATTAATAAATCCTTTGTAATATTCAAGCTATAGGATAAAGAAAAATTTACAACACAAACAGTCGGAGGAGACTGTTCTTTCTTACTCTTCGAATATAGCTGATAATAAATATTAGTTGTAACTTATGAATATAATGTTTCATATAAAATTATATTTACAAGTTAAATGTTATATTTATAACCAGAGAAACCCAGTCTTTTTCCTACAAATTTTTTGCTAAAAATGCTCTGGTGGTAGCTGTGTAATTTAATAGTAAAATGCTTTGAATGTAATAGAGCATGTATAGCATATAATAGCACTCCATATAGAATTGGGAATCAGCTAATTCCTTGATAACGAGTCACAGAACACAATCAAGCGCTACAAAGCCGTTATTACGTGACGGAAGTTTGAAATCGGCGTAATATTACAACTTTTCAACAATATAATCCGGTACGTATATGGCTCCGAGAAATGCGTATTTGAAGGAATAACAGAGTGATTTTGTAACCCCATTATTTGTTTTTTGAACCCTTACAATCGGCAGATTGAATAATTTGTTTTCAGGATGCAACTTTTAATTTAAATATTGTTGTTTAATTAACTAATTAATTCACATCTTTATGAAAAAGGATCATTCGATTACGACGCTCTAATTTGAACTTAAAATAATTTCGAATGTAATATACGTCCCTCATTGAAAATACTCGTAACAAATACAACCTCATTTCTATTTCGTACATATTACAGTTTCCTCGGCGCCAAAAACAATAGCGCCGTTTTATATTGTGAAGTAATCTTGTGTTAATGCCAAATTGCCGCAACTGATGTTAAAATCAGACAGATACAAAATTATATTTCTCAAAATCCATTAACATAAATAAAATCATAAATAAAAAATTATACAAAGAATTTTGAACACGATTTATACTACAATAATATAAAGTCTCGAAGCACGGTCATTGTATTCAAAACTTCGAAACAACAGGTACAATAAATGAGCTGCTCTGTAAGGTGTATCTTTCTATCGCCAAATAAATGTTTAGGTAAATCCTTAACTTAAAAGGTAAGAGATATTTAGATACTGACATAATAACCGCGTAAAGAAAAACAGTCAATTCATAATGATATAATTCATAATAGTTCATAAAGAGTGGGTATGTATAACCGGCGTAGTAGATAACTTTGAAACTTTGTTGCTGTGTTTGTGTTTATCTTCACGCTTCCTATGTAAAGTAATAAATCATTTAACTGCAACTCATGGGATTTAAGACACCACATTATGTCATAGAAGCTAACCGAACCAACTTTGATTAGCGTGAAATTAGGGATTGATTTTGATTTATGATACAAATATTTCAATATTAAATGTTCTATTTCTACAGCAAGGAATCTTATAATAATATAATGAACATATGAAAGAAACCAACTTTAAATTCAAAGTAAGTAACATAGTGGAAAATTTGTTATTTTCAAAAACATGTTAGCATGATAAGGCATTTCTGAAGAATGGCAGCATAATTTTCACAAATAGCATGCCACAAACTTAACCTTGACTATAATGTTACTTAGTAATAAATTGACCTTATAATAAGAACTCCTATAGGGTCCATACATTACCGTGGAATTCTGTCACTTCTCTGAGTGACATAAAAGAAAATAAATTTGTATGTAATAAATGTGTACGTTTTTCTTTTGTGGGTTTAATTAAGCTTACTGACGAATAAATTGTTTTTTATTCTAAATGTTATGTTGAAACGTAATCAAGTCCAAAGTCACTTCTGAGTATAAGATACAAAATAAATATATATTTCTATACGTACCTATTAATTTTCTCCACAAGAAATAAAATTGATAGATTAGATTTGGTACAGAGATAGTTTGAGACCCAAAAAGGACATAGGATAGTTTTCATCTCGGAAATCACCTTGAGATTAGAACTATGCGAGGAAATCCTTAGGAGGTCTGAAGTTTTAGAAAATTTCAAAGAGTCTGTCTATCATATTATCCTTTGAATATGTGGGCAAAGTCGCGGCAAAAAGTTAGCCAATAATAAAAGTATAATCTCTTCTATAAAGAAAACAGATGAAAAACGTGATTTTCCCTTTATTTCTATAAACATTTGTGATCGCTTTTACTTACAGCGTGGACAATAAGCTTATCGCAATCCCGTTGGCGTCAATGCTCTAAAAGTGTTTGCAGATGTGACGCGACTCATCGATCTTTGAACTGCTGGCGAGCGGGGCTCACCTCCTTGAATTCGGATCTGATCGTCCCAGTGGATATTTACACTATGTAGGTTATTAAACATATTAATGCTAACAGCCATGGAACAGTTAAACGAGCCTAAAGGTGAGACAGATTCGCCGGTTGATAATGATACATAACTTGCAATGGATGGTCACCATCCTGTACTAAGAAGGCGAACGGAACTTCATAGTGCGAAAGGAAAACAGCGAACATTGGAAGGGGCGACGCGCGTTCTAATGCAAACAATTTCTTTATAACCACTTTTATCTGTTCTGTGCTTACACTTCACACTGGATACTATTAGAGAAATACACATTCGAAATTACACATATACAACCACAAAAGCTTTGTTTATTTACATAATTTACGTTCGGGCAACCTAAGAACGTCAAGGAACGTAGATAATATATTTTATATTGTCATAAGATGAATAACGAAGAATCAAAAAATATCAAACATAATCTCTCTTGTGAATAGACTCGTTGAGTTGAAATACTATAAAGAAATAATTCATTATTTACTGCTAGTCTCATAAGCGTCCTATTTGTTTTTCTTCATTTAATGAATTACTATCAACCCACGTTCACTATCTGGAACTTGAGAGAACTATTGGATTTGCTGTATCGTGATGGCCAATTAGGCTATCGGTCTTCTGTTTGTTTGGAAATGCCTTTTCGTTAGATCAAATGAATGAGATTGTATCCGATAACTCCTACAGAATATCTGCTTAAGTAGTCAGTATCGTTTATTTAATTATAAATACAAATTGAAAGCAAATATAGATAAGCATTTATAGATACCGTCTGTTTAATAATGAAGCCTAGTGGGGTATGGAGTAGATGATATTCATTTGTTTCACTGATTGATTTTCTTTATGGACAAGTAGATGATCAGACTTCTGTGTCCGGCCAGAACGAGACATTTTTTGTGAGTAACTGAAGGACCATCTCAAACCCAACCTGCGCCAACCGTCTGTATTTTCCTTATTACCTTTCAAATGTTCATACTGATTCAATACGAGAGGTTCAATCGAGAGAATATGTGAGTTATGAAACAAATATAAGAGCCCTTTGTAACAGACCTTCCACAACCAGCCCCTTCTAATAGTACAAGGGGCTGGATGTATAGACTTTACAACCATTACTCCTCAGGGTCAGGTAATGGGTCTCCCATTGCTCGTGTGAAAATTTTGCTGCCCAAAGCAAAGCAGACTTGCTAGAATAAGCTTGTTTTTTCTTAAAAACAAGCTTATTAGATATTATTATAGAATCTTTTATATCATCATATTCCTGTAATTTGACATATTTACTGTTTCACTATTAATATTGTGTTAAATGATTATAGTAAAATTTATAATAGAAAGGAAAATAAATTTTCTCATCCTATAAACGTTTTCAGCGATCTTGGAACAAATAAATTACGGACGTTACATAAGTCAAGCTTCAAAGGCATGCGATCGCTGACAGAGCTAGATATGTTTGACAATCATGTGGAATACCTGCCTTCTGGAATTTTCGATTCACTTCACAATTTAAGGATTTTGTGAGTACAGTGCAAATTGCTAACGAATTGAATTTTATTCTTACAAAAATACAAATGACTATAATCGGTGTTATTGCTGATTATTAGTTTTTTTTTATTATTTGAACGAAAACATATAAATATCTTTCATTAAAATTTAATAAAGGTTGACTCTTTCATTAGTAAATTGAACGCTTAATCCGTTAAAAATAAAGACGGAAAATTACTGATTATACTCACAAAAACATTTTGTTTTCAGGCGTTTACAGCGAAATTACCTTGAAGAGATTGACAGTGAGGCTTTCCGACATACAAAAAAGCTCTTTCACGTTGATTTATCAAACAATTTTTTATACACGCTACCAGAACGATTATTCGCCAACAATACGTACTTAGAAACTGTGGATATATCAAATAATCAAATTGTTTACATACCATCCGACACGTTCCTTGGATTACGTTCCCTATTAATTCTCGATTTATCGAATAACAAAATTCAACAGATACAAAATGGAACGTTCCATTTGATTAATTTGCAAATATTGAAATTGTCAAACAACCAGATAAGTAACATCACAGACACAGCGTTCGAAAGCCTTTTGTCATTGGAAACCCTGTTAATGGACAAAAATGACTTACGAATGATACCGTCAAATTTATTCTGTAATCTCTTCTGTTTAATGTTTTTGGATTTATCGAACAATAATTTAATGAGCGTAAGTAAATTTGAACTCATGAATTAGCGAAATATTTGATGTATGACAGTTTATTATTATATATCATAATTCTGTTTGCTATTGAGCTACTTTCAAAAGAAAGCAATTGTGTACCTAATTAACATTTTTTAGAGCTTTATTCGTACCAACCTTTTTTCCGATGGCCAAATTCAGTTCAATTTTACAATATGTACCGTCATTCGTTCTAATTTGTAAAAAGATAATGTAGACCAAACAGTGAGGTGGTCGAAATTAAATGCATTAATTTCTGTTTTCGGGCGTAAGTAGATAAGGGTCGTTCACGTAAGGGTCTTATCTATGCATATTCTCTGCCTGCCTGTTTCTCCGTTTTATTTGACCCAGATTTAGTGAACGTTTAATTAAAAAAAATAAATAAAAAACAAAGGCTTATACGGGATGAATGGTGTCTGGAATAGGCTTTGATCTGAAAGAGACACTCGATTGTATCATCATCATATGAACCACTGGTGAAGCCGGGGCGAATAGCTAGTATGTTATATTTGCAAGCATCACTCTAGAATTTGAATATTTCACTAGTCACGCTGGATAGAAAAGTCAGTGAAATTTGAACCGCTGCCGAAAAAATATATCCACACTTTTTCGCCTCATGGTGTGTCTAATTTATTATATCGATTACATACTCGATAGGTCAGACAACTTTCAAAGAAAATGCTGGTAACTAGCAAAGAGCAAGGAGAATATCCAATCTACTTACCAACTAACCAACTATTGGTATTGGATCGGTATGGAAATTACTAGTGCACACTATGCGCCTTTGTTTTTCTTCAGCTGTGTAGTGTATTGTGTAGAAAAATCGTTAATATTAAAAATCAGTCCTATCACGTAGTATGTTTATCACGTAAAGTACTCAAATACTTAAAAGTAGTTAGTAAGTAGTATTTGAATGGCACTTTTTTTTCAGTTGACTGGTCTTGAATTCAGGCACCTTAGGTCATTGAGATTTTTGAATTTAAAAGAGAATCTTCTGCAAGAGCTGCCGGACGACGCATTTGTGAATTGTTCCAGCCTTGAAAAACTCGATCTGTCTAAAAATAAGTTGAAATTCCTGAACGTTACCACTTTCCGGGGATTGGAAAATTTAACTTCATTGATTTTATCCGACAATCAGATTTACGAAGTTCATTTCAAAACATTCGCAACATTTAAAAATCTTACAACGTTGTAAGTTATATTTACGCTGAATTATCTTTTTAATTAGACAGGATTATTTATTATATTTATTACAATGGACGTGTCTCCTATTCATAACGATATAAAAGGTAAAAAACGTTTTATTACTCAAACTTTGTGATATAATAAGCTTTTTATGAAATATATTAATAACGTCAACACATATCTAACATGCATTCGAAAATGCTTTGACATAAAACAAAGACAAATCAAAGTTTTAATTGGCGTTTTACACATTTTTATTTAACGAAATGCTTTATTCCGTATGTTGGCAGATACTTGGACAACAACATGTTTCCCTCACTCCCGTCGCGAACTCTCGACTACATGCCGAAACTCGCTAATGTCAAATTGTCAAATAACCCTTGGCATTGCGATTGTCATGCTCTTTATATTTCAGCGTATGTTAATATTTACTAACTTTATCCCTTCATGTTTGGAAGTCTTTTGTGGAAGTTTAAATCGAATGCTAAAAAGTGTTCCTAAAATGTATGAAGTGTAATTTCATCCTATGTATGTGGTCCTTTACAATGTTGGTCTACAATCTTATGTTATAATTATTGACATATTATTACAGATTTTAATGATACTGTAAAATTTTATTGATCCATAGTATTGCCATAACAAGATTTAAATAGTTATATGCATGTTATAAGGTAACTACGAGTACAATTTATATTAAAATTTACTTGAGTAATACTTCGTGTTTTCTTAAAATATAAATGTTGTCAAGGAAAATTTATAGTTCCTCATTTATTTAAGAGGCATTCATTTATTTCGATCAATCTTAATGTGTTTATATTTCTCAGGTGGGTGCGGTTAAATGAAATGAAAATATGGGATTATTCGCCTACGTGCGTATCACCGTGGTATTTGGAAGGTCACTTTTTAAAGAAATTAAAATTTCCTGAACTGTGTACTGGGCAATGGGCCAGCATGGTAAATTTATCGCCCCGATTACCAATGCAACAGCTTTTAGCCCTTAATGTCACTGTTAACAGAAAACCTCAAGAAAGCATGGAAGAAATTCACGATATGGACAACTGGAAATAAATAAAAATTAATAAATTGATAGTCTTTTTGTACTTAAATGGATTATAATACTATCCTTTTGATATAATAGGAAAACGAAGAATAGACGACATCATAATGGAATATTCTTAATTTTTTAGGTTTCATCTAATTACCTATAATCCGCTATCTGTTATATTCGGTCGCGTCTTTTATTACATTCCATTACTTTATAAATGTATTCAACTTCCCTGATAATGGTAGGTATTTTTGGTGTTTACCTTATACCGTTTCTCTTTACTAATACTAATTAATCACAGTCTTGTAATATAAGCAAACTGTCACGCCTTAGAATTTCCATAAACGTACTTTACTAACTTTAGAGTCAACAAGCCCAGTAATGTTATGTATTTTAGATTTTCAGATACCCTAAATGTATAATTACGTTATAATTAAACTTACATACTATGTTATAGACCAAACTCAAAACTACTTCGTGCAAAACCACTTTTGACTGATTTTTGAAGTCAAAAATTGTTTTGATTGGTTATGAGTTACTGTAACACATGCATTAAAATGGGTTGTTCATTTTTTACAGTTTCTGAAGTAATTCATAACTAATACTTTAAGGCAACAAATACATTAAATCAAGTTGTAGTACAGATCGTGTCTACGTGATCTTCACCAGCATGGTAATATCTGTGACTAAGCTTACAAACAATATCCTATTACCAACAATATACATCCATACCTAAGATGCAGCTACGTAGTTCGTCCAAACAATAGATGCTGTCAGTAGATATTATAAGATATTTAACAATTTCTCCCTCTTGTATAGGAAGGTTTTAGAATTATGTATGCTACATGTTTCTAGAAAAAAAAACAGTATTAAAATAGGTAAAGAATAAAAAAAAATCCAATATAAAAAAAGATCATAAAATAGAATCCTCCACTTTTATGATTTTACTTTGATTGAAATATGGATAGAGCGTTAATATTTTACAACTAATCGATTAGAAAGTGGCACGTCGCTTAAGTTTTCCATCCATATGTAAGGAAACTATGTAAGAATCAGTTTGAACAGTAACTTGCTATAATAATAATTCATCTACGCAAGTCTACTGTGATATAAAAATTGAAATGATAATAATGCGACAACTTTAATTAAACTAACAAAAAAGCTTTTAAAGTTTTAATTATATTGTTATATTGTTAATGTAGAATTTTTCCATTTCATTTCTTCCAAAAAGAACTAGACCCAATGAAAATGGAACCACATAGAAGGCGCCAACTTTCAAATTGGCGCCTTCTATGTGGACGCTAAATTTTCAACGCCTTTCAAAAATTTATGAAAATCGATTCGCCCATTCGTTGTCAAAGTTCTCAGATGAGAAACACAAAAATTTATAAAATTGAGTATCTTAAAAGGCCGGCAACACCTTCACAGGGACTCTTGTGAGGGCTCATGGGAAGTGGTGATCGCTCGATAATGGGCGCACCACTTGTTCGTTTGTCCGCTTTCTTTTATAAAAAAAAATCTCCTTTTTTAAAGGCGGATGAAAATCGAAAATTTTCATGGCTTTATATAAAACAGCTTGTAGCCACTTCCCCACATGTCTGAAAGAATTAGTTTCTTTATTATGCTTTAGTTATTATAATTTTGAGAACTATAAAGTAGACATATTAAGAAACAGCAAAGAGCATTTTTGAATACCTCAATAACATATATACGAGTTGGCATAAAACTACTACAAAGGCATTTTTCGCAATCAGACTCTCACGAGCTTCAATGCAGTTTAACCTTACCCTCATGAAATACGTGTAGATAGTGCGAACTATATAATGTATGATGTCAGTAAGCTTATAGACAACTAAATAGGTTTATAACATATAAAATGAATCCCCGTTTTGAAGACTTCCAAAAGAAAGAGGACGGGAATTGTTTTGGCCTTGAATTACTTTGGAAATACAAAAAATAAGTGACGGCTACTTTACATCAAAGCCAATTAAAGCCAAGCTTGTATTATATAAGGATGGTATAAGGATTGTATACTATATATTTTATTCCTTGGTCACATTAAAAGTTAAGAACGACTTTACCGATTGTATCGAAACAAATCATCCAGTTTATTCTATAATATAATATACAAAATTACAATGCCTAAGATACAAAATCCATCGTATTAATCTTTTTGTTATCTGGTAATAAATTAAAAACAATGGAAGCAATGTGTATATTGCCCGCAGTTTGTTCTACTTATTTCATTTATTCCTTTGAAACGTGACATGCCATAATTAAGTACCTATATAATGTTTATGAAAATTTTGTACACTTCTTCACAAATCCAAACAGTGATCATATTGTTCAAGCTTAAACTATTTCCAAAAAAAATACTTAAAAGTAAGGTACCATTTACGGGAGCTCCAACAGCTGTGTTTTATTAAATTCCTTGTAGGACTTAATGAGAAAAATACTAAATAAAATACTGCGAAGGTTGAGAGGTCACTTTCATAAAGCCAATTATGAAACCCATCGTAATTTTGAAGGATTTAAAACGCACAATGGTATCTCAAAATGATTTTCAGTGATGGCCCAAATGTAATTTCAACAGAAAGGGAATTTAACATGAATCTGGGCTTATTGAGGCACGAGGGTCGTTAGAATATAGTCATGTGTGATAATCCTTTGTTTACGAAAATTTAATAGAACAAATACAAATTTATTATTATTAAAGTTTATGGAATATTAGGATACTCTTATAACAAGTAGGTACCTTTTCATATAAATATGTCATAATATATATTATATAGGTATATATTGTATTATGTGTTCTAAACCTTGATTTCCTTTCTTATAAAAACCTATATTTGAATGGTATAGTATTTAAATACATTTTTAGAGATAATGAAAAAAAAAAAATTGTTTGATATATACATTAATTTTAATATTCGAATAGAAACATTTATCATAATAACAAGCTTGCCGCCACTCGCGGCTTCGCCTGCATAGTCAAAGAAGATAGACTTCGAGTCTTGCGAGTTTTTGCTGCGTAATTTCCGTAACCGTGGGATTTCTGGGAAAAAGCTATTTTGTGTCTCTTCTCCGATCATTAAGTATATGTTTATCAAAAAATTCTTTAAATTCTTATTCGCTATCAAAACATATAATTAAATTTCATCGACTGTAAACTGAAACGTGTTAAATCCTGAACCTGAGATTTTCTGCGTTCAACAAGTTCATTCGCGTTTAAAGAGCCTCCTTCACTGTTAGTTTATTTTTAATAATAATGTGAAAATTTATATCACCTATAAATTAAATAATAAATAATTATCATGATATACAGACAGTTAAATTTAGTTTTTGAAGAAAGTTTTGAGGAATGTAAGATTCTAGTTCCACAGATGTTCTGTTAATACTTTAACCGTGACATATTAACACTATTTTCCTAGTGAAATGGAAATCTTGCGCTAGGAGTTGCTTGATCTGCCATCACTTGATTGCTCAAAGGAGCATCGGCTTACTAGTCGACCCAAGTTTGCCGTATATACTCCCTGGTCCTCCTACATTGTTTTATCATAGCGGGGCCAGCGCGAACAAATTTGCTTTTCCGATTATTGATTCGGCTACAAGCTCTTCTAATTACCCGTTCGTGTGCATTTTTACTTTCTTTAATATTGTACATGCAAAAAGGTGTTTGCTTGCTTGATCTTCGTTTCACATCACAACGGAACGGTACTATGATATGATTTTTGTATCTGGAGATATTTAGGAGCCTAAAGAGTAACATAAGCTACTCTTTGTCAAGAGGAAACATTTCATTCCCTAGGGAAGATCCATTAAGATGTGCATTTGAATCCACTACATTTAAAATTATAAATTCCGCTAGATGGAGCTTTATTAGAAATGTGACATGTGATAATTGATTTTTTTCTCTCTACGAATACCGGGTAACAGTTAGTAGACTATATAGTCTAAAAAAAATAAGAATTAATTCTTTAAATTATATAATTTAAAGAATTAATTCTTATTTTTTTTATTTAAATTCTCTCTTCCATATCATCATATTCACATTTGCTACGTAAAAATCGAAGGCGTCATTTTTTGTGACGCTTATTTGAAAATAAAAAACAAACAAATATACCTATTTCTCGATCTCTTCAAATAGATAATTACCGGGTAGAATATACCTTACATACTTTCGTAATCAATTTTCCACGTTATTTGATATTTAATTGAAGTTATCGCATTACTTCCTCGCAAAGATAACAATCGATAGATTAGTAGGCAATGACCGTCATAATATATCGGTACAAATGATAAAAAATACATATATTTAGTATTCCTTTATACTTTAACAAGCACTGGCGCATTTATCACAAGTGATTTATTGAAATTATTGATAATATCCAATATCATATCTGTGTACAAGTGGTGTTATTGAGTTGTGTGACGGTGTACATTTTTGTGATGAAAATCTTAAGATTTGGACTCCAAGATGGTTCCAAAAACCTCACTTTTAATATATTTGGCAATATCCCTACAGTTTGTTTATTTAAGTAGTGGTTAGTAAATTGGTCTATCTCAAACAAAAATAACGTCGAACTAAATATGATGTGGGAGTACTCAAATAAATTCATGCCCAACATAATCCTTAGCACAATCCTAAATAAACATTATATAAAGGATTAATTATTAGCTCCAAAAGCCTTCAATACGTTTGATCTCTACGCATAATCGGTTGTCTTATCAATAAATGATACAAAATAATAAACAGTACGAAATAACTTGTTGTACCTACACAAGAACATTTTAAGAATACATAAAAGTTCATAAAAAAAATTAAAACATGTCGTAAGGACTTGGATTATAGATTTAGGTAAAACTCTGAACTATATGGTGAACTGCATATTCGGCTGCTGAGGTACAAATGAAATAAATCGTTAGTCCCGCCTTTATTTATCCTGCATAGTTGGCATATTACTGGGAATAGGAAGATTTTAGAGGATGGATATCATATCATAAATGAAAACAAACTTAAGCATTTAGAAAAAAAATATACAGAGGAATGGTATTTCATATTGTTAAATTATTTTAGCTTAATTAGTTCAGTTAATCAGTTCTAACCACTATGCTATGTATTGATTTTATATATAGATAATATGTTTAATAATTCAATAGAGGCGATTTTTTTAACGAATGCGTTCTCTTGAAAAAACGTCAGTTTTCGTTGTTTTGTTGTTAGAATCTAAAACAAGTTTAAGTATTTATTACAAACGAGGCGTTTATTAATTAAATTGTTAATTTTAATTTTTGTAGGATGCCAAATTGAGGGTATCACTAACTGGTTGATACAAGTCGAAGAAAGTGTTATAGATACTCAAATCGGCGCATTTTTCGATAGAAGTACAAGTAACATTCAAAGTAAGTCTATAAATAATTACTTACCATATTTTTCCTTTGTTACTCAATTATTAAAGCTGTATTACTATTTAATTAACTTTAATTGGTTTTTTTACTATTGTAATCTATTGATCATCACTATAATAATCATACACGTTATATGGGACTTTCCTGTGTATTAAATTTGTTTCTTTTACTAAACTCGATTTAAATTGGCATCACATCTTATAGTTCTGTTCGACTTTCCTATAGGCTCGTATATCCCACTTCCTACTAATATTATATATGGGAGAGTTAGTAAGGATGTGTGTGTGTGTATGCTGCTCTTTCACGCAATAACTGCTGAACCGATTGCAATGAAATTTGGTACGCAGATAGTTGAACAAATGAAGTAATACATAGGCAACTTTTTATCACGATATTCCTGCGGGATACGGACTTACGCGGGTGAAACCGCTAGGCGCAGCTAGTAGTTTAATATATTCATAATACACAGGTATAACCAACGTATTATACCGCGATGGACTCAACCGGGGTCCTTATATTGATGTGGAGCTTCGGGATTCACGTCTTATAGTCAGCACTAATGATAATTTCAAAGAGTATGAGGAATATGAAACCTTGCGTAGTATGGGCGTTACCGTCTCCTTTAGTTGTACTGGATCATCACCATCAGTATCTCTGGTAAGTGTACTTTTTTTAATACTGCATATATCTCGCATACAATCTCTAAAGATAAAAAATGATTATCATATTTAATAATCCTGATTTTTTTAATTGAATGCACAATGATAAACATGCATGCAACGCACAAATAATTGACGGCGAAACTAACTATACTATCTCGGAACCCGTGACCAAAGAGTAAATCCTTAAACTAAGATCTCCCTGTCTGTTTGTGTATCCGTCCGTCCGTCTGTTTGTCTATCGGTCCGACTGTCTATCCGTCGCTCTGTCTGTTTGTCTGTCCGTCCGCCACTAGGGTGTATCTCGTAAACTGTGAGAATTAGACAGTTCAGAGTTGATGTATTTATGTAGTGGCCGCTATAAAAACAAATAAAAAATAGAAGTTAGGCAACGGTTGGAACAACGAAAATATCTGAAGTAATTAAGTAATTATAATTAATATAAGTATATTGCACTAAAAACATAGACATATGTATTTTAACGAAAGGTTTGTTGCAGGTTATGATTATACATATCATTGACACGAATAACAATGCTCCAAGATTCATACCGACGGACAATTACGAATTTTTTGTGATACCGCCCTTGCCACCAGGCTTCACTGTAACGGGATGCGATGACCTAATAACAGCTCGAGACATAGATCTCACAACACAAAGGGTCGACTTTGCGATCGAAGATAATCCATACTTCGAAATATTTTATGATACAACTTCATCAACTCCGAAAGAATTTAACGCGGTTTTGAGAGCGAAAGCGTTGATACGAACAATACCGGAATCTCTTAATTTTACTATTACTGCAACGGTATGTTAACGTGTCGTTGAAGTTTTTATTCTATAATAATATGAAATTATTTTAATCTATCTATATATATAAGAAAGTGGTGTAGATGGTGTTACACTATTTATAGCTCAAGAACAGATGATCCGATTTGGCTGAAAATTTGTGCAGAGGTAGCTTCGAACCGGGGAGAGACATAGAACATAAAAAACAATTTTATCCCGGAAATACCTTGGGAACGGGAACATGCGAGGAAAACAGGTCTATCTTTCCTGCGACTACTACTTTGTTTATATTTTAACAAAGAAATTCTATGTACGCAAGTTCCACTCATTAATAAAAAAAAGTCTAAATTAAACTATATTATTGTATAAACTTCAGGATGTTGATGAGACCGGCGATCCACCGCTAAGCCAAACAGCAACAGTTCGAATCACAGCCAATGAACAATTCCTTTTGCCTGATGAATTAATATTTTCAAGAACATTTTATATCATTCATTACACGTCTGAGCATACGTTAAAAAGCGAAGATAGAATTTATTTAACGCAAGGATATGACGATGAAGTGAAATTTACTTTTGACGGACGTAAGTACATTTTTAGCTGCTGTTTATATTGTAAGTCATACTAACGATTTATTAATAAATCATTCTTCACAATATTTATGAGGGATTCGAGTTGGTTCGGCATGAATCGGGCTAGCTCGTACCGTGGAAGATACCACACTCTCAAAGAGCGTTGCCATGAAATAGTTATATGGGAATGCGGTCCTACCTGCCAATTGTCATGATTGCCTACCATCAGGCTAACAACAAGCTCAGTTGCCCGCTATTACTTAAAAAAATTCAATTCTTTCCTTATTCTTTACTCCTTAAAAGCGGGGAACACATTTGCAGAAGTCCTAATTGTGCAAATGATCATGGGCAGTGGTGATCGCTTCCTATTTGCGAAACACCAGTGGGGCTGCCCGCTGTAACTGTAAAAAAAGACCGAGTTTTTAGCTGCGTTGAATGAATGACCTATTTCGTCATTTTATATTCTCTAGAGTTTGTTCAAAGTTTTAAAAAAAGCACATCAGAAAGTTTTGATGAACGTAATTTCTTTGTTTCTTTCAAGCGCCGTGACGATGTATGCCATGACGAATGAATGTACAATTGTTGCCTACGTAGTCCACATACGAACACTTCTAACCTTAAGCTATTTCATTATCCTTACTAGTATACGTCGCAATGATTTCATGATATGAGTTTCATCATTGTCACGAGAATTTCTTTTGACGAAGCGGGCGAAACCGCGGCAATATCTAATAAATGAATAAAGATCACCCATCACCACATATATAACGCTAATATTATAAATGTGAAAGTTTGTTTTTTTGGATGTTTGTCCGTCAATCACGCTGAAACCATCGAACGTATTTTAATGAAATTAGGTACATAGACAGGGTATGAACTGACTCGGGGATCGGATACTTTTTATCCCGATTAAATGCTCTCTTGGGATAAACCAAGAGTAATATATATTTCAAATAAATTAATTATTATAAAACTAATAGCTGACCCGGCAAACGCTGTTCTGCCTTACACTTAGCATTTAGAGGTATGAAAAATCACGAGAATTATTATATATATAATATATATATAGGGATATTGTTTATTTGGAATAATAGTTCCAGTCTAAACTAACGATGAACTGGTATAACTCCGTCAAACAAAAACACACCGTTGTGACACCATCATTTAATTTTCAATAATTATTTCAGAGCACTCAAACTATTTCAACTTGAAGAACACTGGAAATGAAATAACGTTTGAAGTTAAGTCACAACTGCCGGCAGACATTTTACGAGAGAACCAAATATATCTTATTGTTAGAGGGGATAGAGAACATACAACCGGAACTTCTGCTACTGTTATAATACAGCTTCCAACCGGTAAACATTTTTATACATTTACCTTCCGTACCTTACGTAAAAATACCATAATCTTCCCTCATTCAACACTCGCATTCTAAATGTATTTAATCGCAAACTTATAATTACCTTTGTGTCTATACGTTTTTCCTAGTTACACCTAAAACGAATAACTTTTCTTGATAAGAACAATCATACATATATATATATGATTGTATATGTTAGAGATCTCCTGTTGAATGGTGAAGTAGGCGAACAAAAAAAAATATCTACACAAATACGACAAATGATTGTGGATATGTGGATTTTATGTGATGGTTGATAAGAAACCGGTAGGTTCTTTGAGCTTTGACTTTTGACTAGTCCTTTTCTATAAATAGGTACGCATCTATGTCTAGTAGGACTAGACGAAATACAATTGAATAACAATGTATATTTAAATAATATTTCACACTTTAATGAAAGCCAATCTCAGAACTAAAATATACGCCGTTGACCGTTGTTTGTAACTTCTATTTATATAAAACTAGCTGCGCCCCGCGGTTTCACCCGCGTAAGTCCGTATCCCGTAGGAATATCGGGATAAAAAATAGATGTTGGCCGATTCTCAGACCTACCCAATATGCTTACCAAATTTCAGAGGAATCGGTCAAGCCGTTTCGGAGGAGTATGGCAACGAAAACTGTGACACGAGAATTTTTTATATATAGAAGATGTCACAATTTATACATACAGATGGTAATATAAACTGTAGATAATAATATTTATTTATCTTAAAAATTTCAAGCTTATCCTCGCTATTTATTCTAATATTTCCGTATATATTTATATCAGAACTAAAATATGTATTCATGTTTTTTTTTTATATCTTATCATAACATCGATAACCCAGAACCAACGCTAATTTATTCCAAGTTTACACCTATATTGTTTCATTATCATTTACATCTAGATATTATAAAAATATACAGAATTAAAACGATTGATTAAGGGCATTTCTTTGTAATCTTACAGAGCCATGTATTTCCAATTGATTTTTCAGATACACCAATTGAACAGGATGCGACTTTCGATAAGTTATTGTATATGGGACGTTTAGAAGAAAATGTGGTTACTCACGAGGCTATAACGATACATGAATATAGTGGAGATATATCAGTGTCCGGAGGTATGTTTTGCCGACTTATTTCGTGCTCATATAAATTACTACAAAACAAAATCATTAGCAATGGCTAGTGTTTAATATCATTGCATGGCACTCTAAAGATAAAAATGGTTATGCCAAGGTTATAACTCCTACTGGCTAAAACCTCACGTTGGCTTATTCAGAAGGGTAAGAATTTTAATGATGGCGTCCATAGATCTACGTTAGCGACGCTTACGGTAAACCCCAAGAGCTCTTGCTGCCACTGCCCATGCCGAAACAATAACAAAATCACCAAATGCTGCCATTGACCATAAACATAACAATCTGCCGAAATATTCTATTCGTGTTGCTTACTGAGCGTGTACAATGATGTATACACTTAGCAACTACAAAATCAAGAGCTCATCTGATATTTTAACACACCTGACCTCCTACATGAATATCTGATGTACTAGCTACGACGCATGGGATTCCTGCGCTACCGGTCGCGCTCAGTGGCAGCATTTGGTTGTTTTTTCATTCGTCAAGGATACTTTCCGAGCCCTCATGACCCGGCCAAAAACTGTGCCGTACAGAAAGAAAGGGAACCGTGCCGCCATCACATTTCTAAAGTAACCCAACTCAAAACTTATCCGTTATTCGATAAAAAATAGTTGATTAAGCTTTCTTTTCAAATCTATTGTTATCCTTGTTTTATCATCGCTCTATTTTACCAACTCACGATAAATAAAACAACTTCCTATTTTTCCACTGATCATAATAACCTCTCAAATTTTAAGATAGCAACTTCAGATGTTAATTTCCATTTAAGGTGACCGTTTAACTGATAAGTCAATATTTACTAATCGTTACTGGTAAAACATTACTGGTAAAGCTCCGAAAAAATTGTCCCTTTTTATTAATCATTTAGCCACTCATTTCAGTAAAGAGTTTTATAGCTAAAAGTTATGATTTACTTTTAAACAGGCTATTACAGTAACATAATTTACAAGTACGCAGAAATTTAAGAATGTACAAAAACATATATATCGTAATATATCTCAATTTCGTTAAATATTTATAAATTCCCTAAAACATTGAGTGATGTGTTTCAATTTATCTTTAAGAATATGGAGACTACTTCACCGCATCTATATCCAATGGAGCAGTGTTAGTTCAGATAAAATCCACTATTCCAACTACCAATGTAAACTACATTGCCTTAAAGCTCATCGCATCTCATGCTAGCGCCGTACTTATTTTGGATATTGCCAAGCCAGGTAAGAACATTTTAAAACCATAAAAAATTGTGGTATAAGATTTTCAATATTAACACATTGGCCAATTTTTCAGACACACCAATAGAACCAGATACAGCTTTTGATAAAGTATTGTACATGGGACGTGTAGAACAGAATGTAGTAACTCACGAGGCAATAATGATAAATGAATATAGTGGAGACATAACAGTGTCAGGAGGTATGTTGTACCGACTTTTTCACTTACATAATACAAATACACAAAATTATCGTAATACAAAATATATATAGGCACATATACTTTAAAGTTAAACATGTCTTTCATCGTACTACATAGTAGAAACTCCGAGAACAATAAAATTCAATATCTATAAATAACATTTAATTTACCTATGCCATAGCGCCGAATGATAACATTATATTATATCAATATTACACCTACCTATATATTGCAAATTAACATATAATTAAAAATTAATGATAATCTCACATTAAATTGTTTAAGCATCTGTTAGTCGAGTTTTTTCCAAAAACTTAAGCATATGATTGACTTTCCTATAAAGATTATGCAGACTTCTTCATCGCATCTCTATCAAATGGAGCAGTCACAGTTCAGGCAACAACTACGATTCCAACCACCAATCAAAACTACATCGCCCTAACGCTCGTAGCATCGCGTTCTACAGCTGTACTTATTTTGGATATTATTCAATCTGGTGAGTAGGACAATGCATTTAACAAGACTTTAAAGAAACGAGATAGAAATATGTTTTTACTCGTACACATATTTTTGTCATCTTATTGATTTGATAGAAAATCTCATAGCAACTGAACCTGCTCCTAAAAAATATCCATTAGAATCACTTAAAATGTGAAAGGGAAGACTAAAGAGTGATTGTTATTTATTTATGAGATACACTTGTTTCTTATTGAGTTTATGACCCTTGTGCTAAAACTGACTTTGACTAAAACAGCTTACAGACCGTATTAGAGTGAGTATGAAGAATTAGCTAAAGAATATGCTAACCCAAGCTTTATCAAAACGTAGACGAAAAAAGTTATATTTATTCATAAAGTGCGTAAATTCTCGTCTCGGTATTATTTGATTATCTTATACGTACAAAATAATTTTGTGACAAAATAACCCAAATTACGAAAACAAGATTATGCTTCTTGGAAAAATATATTCTCGCATCGTATTTCTCTGTAAACTGAAACTTTCTTTATCAGGATGCAAATTTCCAAGTATTAATCTCTTAGATTTGTTTATCCAAGCTTTCTCTTCGTATTGTATTAGCCAATCGTATTTAGTTAATTTATTCAACCATACTATTTTTTTAAAGATTTCTATTAAAATGTATTCTCTGAAATGTATCATACATCAGTTAATAATTTTCTATCAGTCTAAATTAGTTCCTACAGTAGGATGTATGTACATACATACTCATATATATGATAATAAATAAACTATTGTAAATCAATTAACTTTTTGACTTTATTAAATATTTTTATTCTGAATTTTTCGAACAAGCTCATCAAAGCTGACACTCGTTTGAAAAATTACATATTTATGCAAAACATACGTTTTAAATAATTATACAGATGACCTAATTTACTTTATCGTTTTAAAACGAGCTAGAATATAAAATTAGCCTGTGCGTTCGTCTTCAAAATTCCAGAGACGCAAGAGATTTGAAAGTTCTTGAAACGTTACGTAAATGGATACATTTCAAGTTTAGGTGCTTTTAAAATCTTTGAATTTGGTCTTGGACACGATTTCAGCATGGTTAATTTTACAACTCAAACATCTCCCAACTTTTTCAAAATTGAAATATACCAAAAACATTTGACCTTTCTTAAAATTTTCTTTATTATATTATTCTCTTTTTTTAATTTAAAAATTACAATGACATCGTCACTGTAATGGTTCCTTAATGAATTTATTTTGTTTTCCATTCAGAGTCCCCTGTTCCGCCATCGGTGTCCTTTAGCTCACCCTCGTATATTGTGCGGACAGACGAAGCTCATACAGGATTAATAGGTCGAGTGGCTGCCACTGCTGACAATGGGGAAGCTGTCACATATTCACTGGAGATACAGAATGGTAAATATTTATTAAAAAATACATAATGAGAAAGGAATGATAAATGTAGCTACAATTAATTAATCTTCTGAATTTAAAAATAATTTGCATTTTCAATTAAAATGCATACTACATATAAGCTCGTATATAATATATTAAAGCTCGTTTTGGTAATTATGTCGACATTTTTGAGGATGAGTCATTTGTTTGGTATGCAAGCATTCTAAGGTATATTTTCAGGTTATGCAATTTCTGTTTTAGTGGAATTCTTTGTATTTATTATAAATATATCAGAAAGCGAAATATTTATAATAATAAAAAACAAACGTGTGAACCATAATAAAAATAATAATAGAACTTGTTATAACTAAAGTTTATCAGACAATTGCCAACATATGCGTGTACGGGCTGATGATGATGATGTGTGTACTGAATGATTTATTAAAAATAGAAAATACAATTTATGTCATATTACGAAAGTGACAAGTTATACTTATTTCATAAGATGCTTTTATGTGGGAGATTTATAGAAAAGTTCAATATATTTATGTATCATTTTTAAATTATTTTATAATTTAATGTCATAGTCACCAATGCAAGACAACTTACGTTGATATTGTCGTGCAATTATTTATCATGCGCTTCATATTCTACTTCAAAATATGGCATTTAATTTATGAAAATTTTAACATTTTGAAATGAGTGAAATACGAGAATACACTTTTTTTATTGATCTATCGCAATGCAAAGCAACACCGCTGCTATTTCATAAAATTGTTATTTTCAGTATATATTTACTGTATTGATTTATAATTTTTTTTTGTGTCAAAAACGTATTTTTTATGCATATGGAAAAAAAATCAAATATCAGTCTGTGACATTGAAATTACTGCTTTGCGGAGCATACGTCCCGGGTAAACTTTAAAATGCTGTATCGATTTTAACGGGACATCAATTGAAGTTCGTAGGCATTTTATTATTGACGTTTTATAGCTTATAATGGATGAAGTCGCGATTATAACTTTGTTTATAATTTAACATAATAAAGCTGAGCGATATATTTTACTATTATTATTTGAGGTTAAAGGTAAACATGTCCCGGATACGTCAATGTATCTAATATGTGAATCTTTATATATTCATGAGTCATAATTAATGGTTATGAGATTAGCGCATATGAAGTTATTTCTGTATCGCAAATTCTTATTACAATATGAGCAATCATTCTCAAAATTGTAAGTGTACATCGAAATTATTTATCGCTGATGCAAATTAAACATAATATATTATCATGACGATTAAACTATGCTAATACTAGCTGCACTCCGCGGTTTCACCCTCGTAAGTCCGTATCCCATAGGAATATCGGGATAAAACGTTGCCTATATGTTATTCCAGTTGTCCAGCTATCTATGT
The DNA here is from genome assembly GCF_012273895.1 of Zerene cesonia. NCBI lineage: Eukaryota > Metazoa > Arthropoda > Insecta > Lepidoptera > Pieridae > Zerene > Zerene cesonia. The sequence goes on from NC_052114.1 coordinate 5,942,175, forward strand.
CCAAATTTTATTACAATTGGTTCAGTACTTTTTCGGTGAAAGAGCCACAAACACACACACACATCCTTACAACTTATAACATTAGGATATTCGGATTATAGATTAAGTTTGTGAGATTGTGGCGTTGTAGGCGCTAATTTCTAAAACTAGAACGCTAGAATCTAGATCTCAAAAAATCTTTTACATAACATTATCATAGGCGATAATTTATTTTGTTTTAACCGGGGTCAACCCGAGGACCCAGGATGAGTGGCTAGATTATGATAAAAGTGATTAGCTTTATTTCATCTTATATAATGATAAATGTGGAAAGAGTCCATGTGAATGTGCTGTGTGTTATTTTGAAAACGAAGACATATTAAGTGGTTAATACGGAATGACGCATGTTCATTAGAATTACTATTGTTCCTCTTAAATTAACAAGTTACGCGACAAAACAATATATTTATGTATGCAAGCGCTATTTTGTGTACACACAGACGTCGCTCGTTACAATCCTTTGGTAGTTGGCTCAATTCAACGCCCAAGGGATGAGGAAGTTTCCAATCCTGTAGCAATTAATAGCTGTGCGCAATTCATTCATTTGTTAGAGTGTTCTATTAATAATTTGTAATTGATGTGCCATTGAAGTTCGTGAAATTATGTTTTATCTCTTGAGAAATATGGGTATATGGATAATGTCGTATAATATCGTAACCAATCGAATAAAAGTCTTATTATTATGGGTATTAAGACTACTTTACAGTAGCTCAGTATCAAGTAGCACAGATAACATAATACTATACTAGTAGTAGTAGTTGAGAAGTTCTTGTTATTTAATCCGACTTCTCTTACAATTGTTTGATTTCCAAACTAATATTTCTTGCTTAAATTAAACTCAAGGCCCTGAAAACAGATCTCTAAATTTCCATGTTTTATATAATAAATAAATAAGTCGAAGTTACAGCACTTAAGTGTACATTACACATTCATATTTAATGTATTAAAATAACATGAACATAAAAAATGTTTGAACGTGCTAATATCAGTAACTGCTGATTCAAATAAAAAAAATATTTCTGTCTTAAATCGTCCATTTATTGAAGAAGGCTGTTAAAGGCTATATTATAATATTAAGTTGTTGGTAAAGCCGCGGTAACCAACTAGTTTATTTATAAATATTTAATGCGTTTTCATAAGCTCAAAGCCTGTGTGTGATAAGAAACAATATTGAATATAAAATAATTTTTCAATAAGCTTCCACGGACCCAATAAAATAGCACTAACGTAGCACTTTAAGGCCTTTTCCTTAAAATTTTAATATTTGCTTTGATTTTGTTACAAACGAAATTGGCACTTATTCCCCAAACTTAACAGTCATATCGGATAAATCAATTTGTATACTTTTATCCCTCAAAAATGTATGTTATATTGTTACCTTCATCCATCTTCATACCATAACTTTTTATTTGTTGAATTATATCAGTGATGTCATCGACATTCCTTATCTTGACAGCTGATAAATATTCATTAAACAATTGATAACACAAATAAGATAAATAATTTATGTGTTTAAATTTTAATGTTATATTTATAATGGTAATCCTTACAAATTATACTATCTCTTCTTCTTATAATACTTCTGTGTCTTACAATACTTCATTACAATTTGGGCTACACTCCCGAAAAGAAGATTATCACTCTTACTTGACTCTTATTAGCTCATAAATAGACATTTTTCTCGCTATATATTATAAGAAAATTTACCAATTTTTGTTAAAATGACCCTCATTAACAAAATCCCTAAGTATAATATATATTAATAATTGATATTTTTAAAATCAAAATGTTAAAATCTAAAAGTTTTGTTTTTAAAATTTACATTGTCTATTTTGTCTATCTGTCATCAAGTGAAAATTGATGCTATTCTAGAACATTCAAAATTGCATTGCAACATCTTCATCTATAGGTTAACGTATGCATAAGCAAATTGAACGCTAAGCGGCAAATTCATTCCACGGCAATTTCTACACATGCATCCAGCATCTAAATGCATCATTCGGATGACATATTACATTTCCATTTACATTCGACGTATATTACCTTTTATCGAACAATCTCGACTGAGTTGATCGATTGATAATAGTGTTCAAGGGCTTTATAACAGACATAACTACTGGCCACAGGGCACAGTCAATAAAAATCAATTGAAAGCATTAAATTATTTTTTAAGTAAAACCCTTCTTCGAATGGTAATTGCGAAGTCTAGCGTATATCAAAAAATAAATATTAGACCACTTAAATATACCAAAGGTTAACCTACCTAACTGTCTGATAAAAAAATTGTCAATTATATTTTTTACTTGTCCTTTATTTTAGTTATTATTCTCTATTCGTGTTAAAGTTTAGCACACTTGACACAATACAACCACAAATTCAGTTCAATATCAATAAACCTACATCAACTATTAAAATAGATGTCTCATATGGCCATACAATGATAGCGATGCATACATGAAAGATTGAAAGCTCAACCCAATATTGGTATAAATTATGTATTTTCAAGGAATCTATGACTGTCTTTTTACAGTAAAAAGTTTCATAACTTTATCGGTGAGTTATCTTTTATTTACTGCAATACGTAGTTATCGAAGTTAGAAATAAATTTTATATAATAAATAGTCAGAAATATATTTTATTAATTCTATTTCAAAATGCATTTAATTTTTTTTTTAAACAACCCCTTTATATTAGATTTCATCAATAGCATCATCTGTAGAAAAAACAGATTTTGGGTTATTATAAATGACGTTCCGACTTTTCATACATAAAATATAAAAGCGACAATCAACCTGAAGTACGAGAATGTAACTGCTGTATCATTAATCTCGAAACCTACGCAATGACAACTGTGATCTGCAAACACTTTTAAACTTGCAATATAAATGCTACCCGTCACTTTACTGTTTTTGCAAGATCATAATTTTTAAAATATCACATTACGAATACGCGCTTTCAAGATAATAAGGATTGTAAATTCCTGTACTGATAATCTCTTCATATGTTTATTTTATACTAGACATTACCTATCAGCACCCTCGAATAACAAAGTTCTAACTCCATTTAAGGAAGATAAGCAAGGCAAATGCACACGCGGATCTGATTATAGCATTATATTTAATACCATAAGTAATCTACGTTTATTTTTGGGTAAACACATAAAATAGAATATATGAAGGCTTGGCTCGGCTCATGAAACTTATATCGATAAGTTGTAAAAACAAACGCTAGGAATTCTAAAATGGTAAATTATTCAATACTTCCTGTTTTTGAATACCTTCTGCTAGTGCTTTTTAATTTTATGGCAATTTATTATGCAACTAGCTTTCCTGCTGCGGCTTCGCTTAAGGAAAAGTCGCTTTGCGTAGCTTACGTAGGAGAAGGAGTTTTACTCGCATAGTTCTTAGTTACGACATAAAGAAAAGAGAGACAGGCCCATAGATTTAGGTACTTCATCGACTTATAAGTACATATTAATAGAAAAGGTACCAACTTTTGTATTTATAATGTTGGTAGGATTGCATCATTAAATTTTATTCTCGCTCGTTGTAATTTTTTATTTTTTTTATACACGTATGTCATGTATTCTACAAATTATCGCACGTCGGAATCGTGAATTTAATACATATATCAAAGGCATGATACTCGATTATTATAAAATAAGCACGTCTCATAGTTCAAATGCATTATTGCATGTCAATAACAAGAGATCGAAAGATTTATAAAATGTATAGACTCAATGACATACGATATGATATGAAAGGATTCAAATGCCAGATTTTAGAATAGCATTCCTTGATGCTATTGAGTCACGTTATTTTGACGGAATCAATTTATTATCAAGTGATATCGAAAAAAGCCAATAAGATACATAAAAGGTCGCGTATAGACTTTACTTGTAGCAATGCATATACAGATATCCATAGACTTTTGTTAAAATAAAAACAATTTTAATTAATATTTTAAATTTGCATCATCTTTGTTTACCAGTGATAGCATTTATACACAGTTACGAAATTAAAATGTTGGCAAGTACGATATTACAAAGACATGCGAGTGCAACTTAGTAGTTTTCAGTTATGTTAGATTAAGCTTTTAACTTTTAAATAAGTGCTAAAATTTTGTACCGAGTCTAAGTATTTAAATAATATCACTTTGAAATAGCAACATCAAATTTATTGTGTGTTTATAAGAAATGTCGTAACATATTTTTCTTTTTACTCCGTAGTTATAATAGTAATTAGCTACAGCTATTGATTATTTAACGACAATCGAGAAATTCAAAATCTAATTACTTCGATCGTTTTCGTAAATAAAATATAATCCCTTAACAGATATTACCAATGATATTTTAATAAATCCGTCTGAAAAATTAATTGGCTTGGAATGAAAAAAATAATATAGGTAATTAACGAACGTTTGATAGAGGAAAAAAAATGAAAATATGGATAAACTCGTTTATCCTATTAGGCTTAATAACTTCATTGAAATATAATGATCAAGCAAAAAAGAACGCTTTGTAAAAGAAGCCGAATAATTATATTTTTAACATTTTATTAAGTTTTATACGACGTCTGTTAATTTAGATAAACGGCGCTAACGTTCCATTTGCTTTAATATATTGCTATATTTTAAATGATTTATTTAAATTGTTCATAATTCTATATTTATGGATTTGTTTATATATGAGTTAAGGTATTTCTTTATACATTTTTTTGCATTAGAAGTCTATTATGACTAAATGTTGAAGATTTCTTAAACTTGTCTTATCATACTTCAAGGAATACGGGTGAAAACATCTATTTGAACGAATTATTTAAATGGATTTACGAAGAATTATTGCATGAAAAGTGTGACACAGTAAAGAAAAATTTATACAATGGTTTCTTATGAAATGAAATTGCTTTCTTTTTTTCAGCACATTTACAGGAGCGTCTCTTTATCAATGACAATGGTGAGATCCATTCTTCGGCGCCAGTAGATGTCGGAACCTATTCGTTCCTCGCTGTAGCAACTACAGTCATAACCCGGATTTCTGCTACTGCAATAGTAAGAATTAATTTAATTACAAGTAGAATTAATGTAAATTAAAACTAGCGCAGATTCGCTACGTTTATAAACTTGAAAGCTTTCAAAGGCTACAACGAGCGGTGAACTGATATATCGTGGATTTGATTCCCGATGGAATCGTAAAAGTTTCGGTCTTTGCGAGCTTAGAAGACTGATCACTTACTCGTAAAACATAATACATGTGAAATCTGTTTATCATTTCCCCTATACAGCTTTGCATTTTTCTATCTAAGCTATATATAGCATAAGTATTGATAAATTCATATCTTTAAGAAAATGTATCAAATGCATTTTCAAAAATAAAAACACAATTTGCCAAACGACCCAGACTTAAATACAATAAAAACAGACATGTTGAAAAATCGAGGTAAATCTCATAATATCAAGGCAAGGGAGGGACGAAACAATCCTTAAAAGCGCCTGACGAAATTTATGGACTCTCCATAAGGAAATATGACAAGATATAACCACCCAATTGTATACGGAGGAGGCTATTAAAGTAAAAGCTGTTAAAGTTTTCACAAAAGGTTCACCTGGCAAAGTTTGCTCACATTCTTGAACACTGTTTGTACAAATGTAAGGTGTTTACTTTTAAATAAACTGAAATTGTTCACAAGTAAAAAACGAACCAAAGTGAATTTTGTCGTCTCAAATAATTAGGCGTCATTCACCATGCAAATACATGGGAATTTATGATGCTTTACTAAAAAGGACAATATGTTAAATATTAGAGGGTTTTTATGCAGGTGTAAATTCAATAAAAAAGACTTTCGATTTCGATCCTATATTAAGATTAATATATATTTTATGTAGTGCGCTACATGTTTTAAACCTAATGTTATTTCAGTTTCCTTATTTTTATGAATTTAGACATCCTGAGAGGAATTTGATATGAATATTAACCGAAAAGTTTTTAAATAAAAATTAATTGCCATCGACCGAATGGATATATTTTTAACATTTAACATGTAAGGTTCGTATGGAGACCGAACGGAACCGGAACCCGGCGGACCGCTAGTAATTGACAGATATTTCTTTGTTATTATCTGCTAGATACTCACTTCAATATTAATTGAATCAATCATCTTAAATCTTTTCGAAAACTACGAGGATTTGTAGTTTATTTATTAGTATTTTGTTTTTAATAAAAAACTATAAAAATACATTTGTTTCAGATTCAGTTAACAGTCGAAGCCTCAGTCGTGTGTAACGATACAATAACCTTACCCCCATTGCTAATTATCGAACGTTACGAAGAAGAGCCTCACTCGAACTTGGTGCCCCTCGAAGCGTATCCCAACTGCCAGTATCAACTCGCAAACAAATGGCCAATAGACCAAACATGGATATACGTTGACCAAAATGGTTTACACACCCGTTCCATAGACAGGGAACATGAATCAATTGCCTTTATGCACTTATCGCAAGTTCAAGTTGAATTAAATTTACACTGTGACAACGAACTGAGGAGTAAACGGTCGTTAAGCACAGATGTCGAAAATGACCCCAAATCTTACGACTTCGGACCAAATAATTGGATATTAACTGAGAGTATCCAGTATAATCCGAGGCGATCATTGGTGAACCTTATAGTTCTGGATATCAATGACAATGCTCCAATATTTGTAGGGAAGGAAAATGAGCCGATAACAGTTGGGTATCCTCGGGGAAGTATAGAAGAAGTCATTCTCCCTAGAGCACTCGCTGAATTAAAAGTAAGTTGAGCATTAAATTGCTTTCTTTTCAGACAACTACGTTTTCTAAGTAGGTACAAGAGTCTAACTTATGTAACGACTAGCTGTAATCCTCGGCGTGATTCGTGTGATACCTGGGTAAAAAGTAGCCTAGGTACTAATCCAGAATATATTCTATCTCTATACCTAATTTCATATAGATACGATAAGCTGTTTTCGCGTGAAAGAGTAACACACAGCCATACATCCTTCATACTTACAAACTTTTGCGTTTATAATATTTAGGATCTGTAACTACAAATAAAGCTATCTTATAGTATTTTCAGAAAAAAATGTAAATATCATTCGACCAAAGTTTCAAAAGAATTCTTTCAATCTAAATCTAGATGAGAAAAAAAACCTTGTAATTATCAGGCAAAGTGATCCATGATTAAAACCGAAGACAATGTCACTTTAAATTTAGCATTTGTTATTCAAAGAACGTTCAGAGCCGCTAAAATTGCGATTCAGCTCAGAATCTCTCGCGACCGAAATAAGAAGAAACAAATAAAAACATCTAACCGGAACAATATTCAATGTTACCTCATCTGAATGATGCCTACTGTTCTATTTAATCTTTTACAATCATTTTTATGTATTATGTATGTAAGCCCCTAGATGCAAGTAGCATCTAGGGGCGTTTGCACACGCCACAAACTAGTCCAGTCAATGAACGACATTTCTGTAACTTTAAAGAAAATACGTCTTAAAATAACATACATAGATGCATGTGAATAATACAGCTTTTTCCAAATTGGAAGAGTTAAGGTTTTAAATGTATATGAATCTATGGAAAACAATTTGAAACTATTCTAGAAAAAATATTTTATAAGCCACCATGCTCTAACACTTTTTAGAGCTCGCAAAATTATAGGAAAAAAGACTATGAAGACTAATCCATTTAAAGTGATTCTTGTTAAAAGTTACAGTCAATAGAAAATAAATGAATCTACAGACTTCAGCACTACGACTGCAACTATATATAACGATAAATGGAAAATAAATCATTACGGAATCTCTATAAGAACGATATTTGTATTAAAATTTTAAAGCATCAACATGCAAAAATTAACGCGACGACTGATCATTAACAGCATATTTTTATAAAAAAACAAATGATGACTCATGCCATTGCATTGTAGAAAAAATATTCGTGCTCACGTATTTATCCAATATCCTTATAGTTTTTTATTGATTAGGTCAACACCAATTGTCAATTACACTCTAAAAATATTTTATTGTCGCTTGCTGCATAAGGTTTTAACATATTCACGTACAATGCAAATATTGATACACCTTTTTAGGCAACGTTACCTCACTCTACTCTAACATATTATGAAAAATTATATATCCAACATCGTTTATTATTTATGCTATATACTATATTTACTATATGACATTCATGTGACATTCAAGTATATGTAACCAAACACTCAGATTGTATTTAAATAAAAAAATAAGACATAATGTTCTTCCCATACTCCGAAATTCGGCTGGAGCAATTCTCATGTTATTATGTACACGTATCGGGTAAAGCTGAGAATTCAATTTTTGAACAACATGTTTGGTTGCAAACTATACTGCAAAAAAGTGTACTTTTATTAATATACATTTTAATTCAATGTATAATGTGTAACCACTAACCAAATAATTAATCTAAACACAAAATATAAATTAAATGTACATGAAATCAGTAAATCAGTAGTCTATAAAATTAAGTGACCAAATTCTGTATTTCGTACTTCGTTTAAAAGAAATACATATAAAAGAATAAATAGAATTTAATAAACTATCCAAGCAAATCTAGTCTCTGACAGCAAAACCTCAAGATTGGGGTGGGATTATGAAACTATATTGAGCTTAGCACCTTATTCAATCAGTGAAGGTGACTCGGTCAGTAGGTGAATGCGTTATATGGTCTGAAATACTTTCTAATGTCTATTGTTTATTGCAAATTACAAATTTGGTATACTGTAAAACCAGTAAATAAATTGATTTTTACTCTTAATTGTTACACTAGCTGTTCATACCTAAACCTTTCAGGTAAACATGCCAAGGTCCCAAAAATTACTCATCCAGATTATGTAATTTTGATTAGAGCTTTTAAACAGTTGTCTTGGTTTTATGAGGCGGAAATGTAGATATAACTTTCACACTTTGAGTAATTCATTAATAATCATTTTTGTTTTTGATCATTAAAAGATTAAATAGAGAAAGGGATTACGAATTACAGAGACGATTTAGCTTTAAAGATGACAGTATATGAAGATCGATGAACATATGTGATTGAGCAACAATCAAATCGACTTGAGAAATAACCTTACTTATGGAAAATGTTAAACAAAAATAATAAATTTAACACTCAGTTATTGACAGCATTGACAGACATAACACTATTAATAAGCAAAACCTCACAGAAACCGTCTTTGAACAAATAAATTGGCTTCATCTTAACAATGTCCAAATAAATCTAAATGTAATGTGTAAATAAAGACAGAGTTTTTGTAAAGATTGTCGCTTTTGTAACTTGGACAATGCTAGACAAGTATATAATAATATTGATGCATGTTTAATATCTTATTTGTAAGAAATAATACGTGGATTATACAGCTTGTATACCTCTCCTTTAGCACGGCATTACAAAAACCAAACTCTAATTACCTTACGCTCACACAAACAAAAGTGCTTCCGAATAATGTATCAATAATTTAATGTAAATAAATAATTGTTAATAGAAATTTATATAAAAGCCAATAGTTATGCCGACGACAGGACCCGACATTGTCAGCTGTTTTCGTTTCGCCTGTCTAAGTAGAAAATGGAATTTCAGTAGTGGCCGCGTTTGTTAACGAGACTTTGTATAATTGGATCACAATTATAGAACATTATTAAAAAGAAATATCAATACATTTTTATTGCTTCTTTAAAGATTTAATTCCTAAGAATTTATCTCTTTTTATAATTAATGTCTATTAATTATACATAAAAGTTGCGAAACATCAAACAAAACAAAAGTACTTGCACGAATTTTATTTTCTTCACTATACAATAAAAAATTTTAATTATACACACACATTTCTTCAAATAACCGTTTTCTTTATTACCAGGCAACCGACGCAGACATAGGCGAAAATGCCGAGTTGCGATACTGGAGTTCAGATAACAATATAGCTGTGGCTCCAACAACCGGCTCTGTACACGTACGAAACCTTGCAGCCCTTGGTGACAACACACGTATCGTTGTTAAAGCTACCGATAGAAACGGTAGCGGACTTACTGGCTCTATTGAACTTTCGGTAACTAGCTTGATAATACCATTACTAGCCATTAGTAATTACTAATGTTTATATCGTTAAAAGGAATCCATATCGTATGTTCTACCGTCGTATCTAACGTTTTATATCTTTACAAAAAAATTATTTATGGTATGCAAAATTTGAAACGTGCAGTTTCTATTGCGAGCCCGTTCGTATCGGATTAAATCTACAAAATAAAGTATTATTAATAAAATACCCTACTTTCATGTGCTTCTTGTAATTAGCAATTTATTATTTAAAGAATTTAATTAGCTACTCAAGAGAAGAAAATATTCCACTTGGTTTTTGCTTTGCTTTTACTTTTATCACATCAAAGGTTCTATCCCAATTAATTGTTATAATATTTTCTTATCTTTCTCTTTTCATCAAACGAATGCCGCTATGTTTATTAAAATTTCTGTGTTTTCATGTATTATATGAAGTCTAAGCAAGAAAAATAAGAACGAATTAATAAAAAATAGCGACTGCAGCAAACAAGTCTCACAGGTTTTGACTGGGAGTGTTCGGTGACACTTTTGTTATATCCTGTTTGTTTACTCTTAAAATATGTATTTACTGTTAGGCTTATCAAAAAGCACCAAAAACAAGCGGCACGTACAAATGATACCATCTGTTATTGTCATAGACACAAAACTGTGTTTTTCCACATATTTGTCGGCATTCAAATTAGGAATGGCTCGACATCAGTCGTAAAATTTCCGCGGGTTAAAGAACGAGCTCCTTCTCTCTAACACAGAATTAAATTAAATCATCCGTTAACATGCTACAAGAAAATATTAAACAGTAATCCGTGACTAATACCAAAAGTGGTCAAACGAGACTTTAGACTTAATTCCATACATCTGCGTCGGTAGTTCAATAAATCCACTAAGGATATTAATTTACATAACTCAAAAAAATAACAATTGCTCTAGTATTTAATATTAATTTTAAGCTTAAAACACTTTTAATGAAAGAAGATTTTGATAACCATGTTTATCAAAAAATAATTTAAAATTCATCCGTAAAAGCAACGGTACTCGACCTCAAAATGTAAAGAAGTTGAAATCTTTATTTAAAAATAACTAAAGTACATTGTTTACTGAGGTTTAAGCAGTTGACCTTAACCGTTTACATAATATAGTAATAATATTTATTTACTGCCGTTAAACAACGCCTTTGGCATATATTTGTAGACTGCACATAAGCTTTTGTTCAAAAATATAAATATGTCATTAACAGTTTTTAATATTTATCTTAATTATTACAGGTGAAATTATTAGATACAAATCACATAGCAGTTGTATCTGTTCGGAATGCTTTTGTTAATGATGAGAAGAAAATATTAGATGATTTGAGTTCTGCTGTAGGATATGAAATTAAAGCTCTCAAATCAACTGTTGTATCTGAAAGAACTGAGGGGAGCACTAGATATATTGGTTATGAGCGTATATCGCAAGTGATCAAAGAAACATCGAGAAAACGACGTGAAATTGATGCAACGGGAGCTCTACTCAGTCTTTATATTTATGGTCTAAGGAACAGTCAACTTATTGATGTCACGCAATTAACTAGGCAAGACAAAATAAAACTAATTATTCTGTTCTCGTTGAATTTGCTTCGAAATCATATTTTAGAAATAATCGTATAATATTATTATATAATGTTATAATGATTAAATATGTGTATAATTGCAGAGATCTCAATAACAATAATGTGGTAACGGTCAGCCTAGCGCAAGTATTATCGCTCGAAGATTATCTTGAAGGTCTCCAGATATGTCCTGTACCTGAACGTGAGACAGGCTTGTTGGCGGCCACCATAGTACTCGCCGTCGCACTGTTTATCATCATAGTCGCTATTGCTGTATTGGGTTACCTGAAATGGTAAAGACATTCTTATTTCATAATAACTTATTCTATTTCATTTCACATACAAGCGCATAAAATTCAAATAAATTCATTTAGAATAATAATAATAATAATAACGAGAAAAATATATTGTTTTTTACTCAAATTGTCTTGATTTCAGGAGAAAGATTCCAACTTATGACCACTTTAGCGATCAAAGTAGTTTGGCTTCTCGACATGAGTCTATTGCAGTTGAGAAACCGGATTTTATTAAAATACCGGACGACAATATTCAAGTTGAAAAACCTGATTTTATTACAATACCGGAAGACAATATTCAAGTAGAGAAACCTGATTTTATTACAATATCGCAAAACAATATAGATGAAATGAAACGAACGGAGAGAAGCCTGGAAGAGCTACTTGATACACCCCAAAAAGAAATTAATGAAGTCATTGTGGAACCAGTGCCCGCAGAAGAGAAGGAGTCTCCTAAAATGGTTTCTTATGAACTTCCAAACGACACAATTGTAAATATATCTACGACGAATCCTACAGGTCCCATTGTCATCCAATCTATTGATAAATTAAAAGATAATGTTGATGAATCAGAAGATGATGATGAGTTTGGAGAAAAGCAGCGTGCAAGACGTAAATCCGTAGTAACTTTTAATGAAAACGTGGAAAAAATTATTCATTTAGAAGACCGAACCGATGACGAATCGGAATCCGAAATGGAAGTGTATGAATTTTAACGAGTAGGTGTACTTGTATATTATATTTTTCTATGAATTTTTTTATTTTTATTTATTGAATATTCTTAATATTTGTTACTTTTCTTATTCTTTATCTTTAAATGATTAAAAATACTGGTCATTCAATACACGTTGATTCTGTATAATGGAAGGCAGGTTTAAGGTGGGCGCAATTTTTCGTTATATCTCGTGCAATTTGTTTTGTCTTATTCATCAACATACTTATTACTACTACCATCCGAAGAAACTGTAATTCTGTAAACTGTAAATTTTGCATAAAATATAACTGAACAACTATTAATTTCCAATTGTCATTTGAGGCAAATGTTCCTTGTGTCTTAACATAACGCTTGTATGCTGAATAAAATCTATGAGTATAAAAAATCCTGAGCAACATAAAGTGCTGACTGTAAATTACATAATACCAGTTTTTGCGCCTTTGCATGCGTTAAATTCGGAGTATTTTAATGGATGTTATGAAACATATAAATCTTCCTTTTGAATCACTCCATCTTTGAAAAAAAACCCCATCAAAATCTTCGTCGTTTTAAAGACCTAATCATACATACAAACATACGTAGATACAGACGCGGGAAGTGACAACTTTATACTATATTATCCCAAGAGAGCATTTAATCCGGGTAAAAACGTATCCTATCCTCCAAGTCAGCTCATACCCTGTCTGTATACCAAATTTCATCAAAGCCCGTTCAGTATTTTCAGCGTGATTGATGGACAAACATCCAAACAAACAAATTAGTGTGACAAACCTATCGTGTTTAAATAATCCTGAGCAACATTAAGTGCTGACTGAAAATTATATAACATTAAACTCTGCCGCATAATTCTACCTAATTACTTGGCTTTTACATGTTTGTAAATAATTACACCTTAACAATATTTCTCCGAAAGCAATTAGTTAACCGCATATGTCCAAATCCAAACCATTATTTACTTCATCTTGCCAAAACTCAAACTTGTGGATGACTGTTTATGGGCATTGTCCTCTTTATGGTTGTCCCTAAGATATAATCGGACAAGCGAATAAAATTATGTGATTTAGCTAACATTCGACCAAGTAGGTGGCAAAGGTGATGTAGAATATTTCGCATATACACACACGAAACGGGATCGGCGGTCTGGCTGGTTTCAATATTAACGGTTCCATTATAAGAAAAACTAATTCTGTCTTATTTATGATTATCTTGTAAAGGATATCGGATAATTTGCATTTTAAATCTCCTGTCCCGTTGGCCACTCGCGATGGTGATAGCGACTAATTTAAATTTGGCGATAATTTCAGATTTGGAAAGAACATTAATATTAAAAACTTATAGGACAATCTTCAACAATATTGGTTAGAATTGAAATGGGTATCAATTTAGCATAATTGATAATGAATAAGAAAAAAAAAATGATAATTTACAGTAACCTCACATCCGTACCAATAAATAAAATAGGTGTCTTATCCTAATATTTAAATAACTGTTCTTTACTAAATACGTATAGTTATAGACACGATACATGAACCTTACATTTTTTTTACATTTTTTGTCAGTCTGTTTATCTGTTCCGGAATCTCTGGCTGGACCAATCGACTTTCTCTGGCAGACAGCTGATTTTATAAGGAAAAACTGCTACTTTTAATTTCAGTTTCTCATTGGGATTTCTAAAAAAACTCATTTGTGCGGGTGAAACCGCGTAACGCAGCTAGTATATAATAAAGAAAAGATAAATAAGGGATCATTCTTAAGTAAATAACAGATTATCTGTTTTTTAAATTACGATATGCGACAAAAAAATTCAATATTGTTTTTAAATATTACTTATTTATTGATTGTTCACACAACTTCACAGTTGTGTGATTACTCACACAACTCCAAATTATTTAATTATAACATTAGAATAAAAAATACAACAAGCTGCAAATATGAAAAGGAAATAGCTCATAAACACTGTTTTCTTTGTAAACACTCACATAAGTAACACCATTTCCTCATAAATGTACCGTAGTAAAGATCGAGATTATTCACAACATCTGCCTAGAATGCGAAAATCGGCAACTATATAATATTAACATTATCATTTATGGCCATAGAACATCAATCTGATATTTGAGATTCCTATGTCCATTTATTTACAGAATTTTTTTCCATAAAATTCGTCACAAAGTACTTTAACTAAACACCTACTGGGTTGGTGAATAAGATGTGATGGTATGTTTTATGATATGATAAAACACCTTAATCTTTATAGGCGCGGTCGGCACAGGGGGGACCACAGGGGACATGACCTCCCCCCCCCCCGTCCTCGCCCCGCAAATACTCATCAAATTGATCTTGCGTTTAAAAATGTGATTCTCGCTTGTATCCTCACTTCGTTACTAATATTTTAAATGCGGAAATATGTTTATTTGTTCTTTCAGGTCGCAACGAAATTATTTTAGGGCATGATTTTTGTGGCAGGAGATAGTTAAGCGTCTAGAGAGTGACATAGGCTACTTTTTATCGAAACATTATTATATCGATTCATTTAGATATTTCTCATCCCTATAAAATTCGGAGACAATGTATGATTCGTGTTTAATCTTTCCAAAAATTCTGATGAATGGCGCTATGGTTGTTTGATTACCTGTGAAAGTACGGAGGAAGTCGCGGACAAGAGAAGTTCTTTATAAAATAACATTCATTAAATATCTCGAACCATTAACCCCGATTATATATTAAGTATGCCGTACATACAACAAAATGTAACAATTAACACAAGAAAATATATATTGAACTAGTATATTTTGCTTTCACTTTAAGCTGTAGATTCCCAAATTATTTACGTCATATTTTTGATCGTAAGTTGGTATTGATCCGTCCTAATGTTACCGCAGATATAAGAAAAAGCCTATAACGTCAGTTTTATGACCGATAACATACACAAGTAACTTTACAACATCGCTAAGCCATTGTCAAGCACCTTTACTATTCGGGGCTGAGGCGAACCCGTTTTACAGTTACATTTTGGTAAGCATTTTTAATAATATCTTTATAACGACAGTGTTTCACTAACAGGCGCTGAGAAAGATAAAATCAAAGGTGTGCTAAAACAGAAATGATGGATTAAAAAAGCCATGCCTCTTATTGAACGTGACTTTTTTACTCGATGTCTCTTTGAAATATTAAAAGGAAACATGATATATTATTTGTAATAACAACAAAACAATACAATGTTTAATTTTTTATAATATTTTAAGTTCTATTTTCTATTTGTAAAATTTAATCGTATGGATCGATCGCAAGCAGCTTAACTCACAGTTAACGATTACTACATAAATAACATCTATTTACGATTGAAATACGTCAAAGCCTGATAAGTAGAAAAAATCTACCGCCACTGTATTTGTTTCAGTTGAAATGCTTAAAGAACGTTTATCTTGCATTAAGATTGTGTTTCAAAGAAAACCTGTAGAAAACAAATAAAGACGTTTCTATTTCAACAATAGTAATGATATAACCATTACATATAGCTACGCCTCCGCATTTTGTGTCTCATTGTATTAAGATCGATATTATAAACCTGCTAAAATCGATCCCTATTAATAAAAATAGCAATACTATTATGTATGTTTATACTATGAATAAAACATTTAAGAGTTAGCCTATTTTTTTTTTTTTTTTTGTTAGAACACACTAATCTCAGGAACTGCTGGACTGACTTCAAAATCCTTTCACCGTTGGATAGGTACGTGATCCCCGAGTACTACGATCGTACCACGGGTGAAACCAGAGTGGACAGCTAGTTTTGAATATGTATTTTTATACTACAATAAGTTTTAATTGACCTTTTTACATTTACAATCTGAACCCAAATTAAAGCTAAGCGAAATCCAAACACAACTTTTGATTATAATAATTATCGTCAATAAAGCTATTAAAATAAACCTTAATTACCTCTGAGTAAACACTAAATATTTTAAACCTAAGTCTAATTAAAAAAAAATACAGTGTTATTTAAATTTGAAACATGGATGCAATGCAAAATTGTAAAGCACGTACCGTGATAAAAAGTTGAAAAATAAATAATAAATACCACTGTGCGAATAGTATTTGCTTACTACTATTCTAGTACTTTATCATTTTTCACAATACGACTAATAAGATAAAATAAAGCTTGTGTTACATATATATTCCCAGTTCAGGATAACAACCGTTAGACACTTTCATCGAGTCATCATTATAGTCCATATTTCTTTGCATACTTGTCTACATACAAATAAAAGAAACATATAAAGTGAATACGACCAAAATCAACTACAAACGCTCCACTAAACAGTCATAACATCTTGTTAAAGTATTTTATTGGCAAATATACATAAAATCAGATGAGACGTCTGTACATAAAAAATAATTTACAACCATATTTAACAACCAATAAAAAACACGGTTATATTAATAAAAAAAATATTTAATTTCAGCGCAGATTGTTATTGTATATTGTAACAACACATATCATATCTTATGAGTACCTGAATGAAACATTACCATTAAAACAGTATTAATCCATATGAATAACATAATTTGAAGAGTTTGTTTTCTATTTCGATAATCTCAGGAGCTACGCGACTGATATTAAAAACTTTTTCACACTTTCATGTACGTAATCTTTGAGTGTTATTTATATGTACCAGGCTTTATATATGTACCAGGGCACAATAGTAAATGATAAAATGAAATAGGTATACTCACATAATTATAGAGTATTTATAACCAGCCTTTGGGATGTTGAAATAGCTGTACTCCATGATATTACAACTTAATACCCGTTTACTTAAATAACTTAGGTACTTATAAAGCTAAACATTATAATATGACCTTATAATAATACAATAAATACCTGAGTTTATAGTATTGCGTTTTTGTTAATATGGTGTTGACCCATACTTTAAAGTCTCTGCAATTGTTTCAATAAACGTTACGTTCATATTCTACTTTATAATTTGTTACATTTTGCTCGAAATATAAGCATCGTATATGTATCTTTACGTTAGCATAATTGTGGTCAACATGAAAGTTCAATGTCGTTTAAATCGCTCTATGATTCAACAAAGTCGAAACACTAATAAAGACACAGACGTAGGTATCAAAGACTCATGGGGCAAGAACCAGTCCACTTTTTTGTCACAAGTGCACTAACCTCAACAAAACAATTGATATAAATATCAAGTTTTAACATAAAAGAAGTAGAAATATTTGATTTTCGATCTTCTAAATGAATCAGATGCAATTGCGTTTTAACTCTTTTTAGCGTTTTATATGTAGTATTTTTTAGTCTATTGAGTTAATATTTATGATATAAATATAACAAAGAGAACCGTTCTAGCAACGACGTAATAAACAGTTTTTATTTTATGACAATCATTTGGCCCTCGGTTTTGTCCGCACCACGGGAAATTTCCGTGGGAATGAGATGTTTCACCGCGAATAGCCTATATCACTCTCGAACCTCCTATCTCCAGACACAAAATTTATAAAATAATTATAAAATCCTTAGTCCGTTGTGCCGCGAAAGAAAGACAAACAACACACGATTACTGTCATAATATTATTTATTGTCTAAGTAAAGAGTAATGGCTTAAGCATGCTTATTGTATATTGTATAATATTAAGATAATTTTGAATAGAATTCAAGTATTCAAACAATCTCGTACCAATAATATCTCGTATATAATTAATCAATCGTGGACCTGCAAGTAATTGGACATAAATTGATCGGTTCCAATGTAAAAGTTTTCCTTTCACTAACTTGTGCTTTGATTACTCTACTACGTCAACTGATTGGAAATGCAATCCCTGAGTATTTATTTATTCTGTCTTTTCGGCAAGCTTTCAATGTATTTTGTTACAATACGAATTTAAATTTCAAGCGATTTTAGTTTAGTTTCATTGTAACAATTGGTGCTGATATTTTATTTGTTTTCGTGATTTAATTACTTTTAAAAAATTATGAGTTTGATAGCTATCTTTCTTATACATTACTATATACCTTTACAGAGTACGTAATTGCTTTGTCGTATAAATAATATAAGTTATTTGAAACTTACAAATACGTAGATTAATATGAATAGTTATATTACAACAAACAATGAACTTAATCTACTACATGCAATAAGATATCAAAAGAGAATATAAAATTATACAATACAATCTCTACAAACTTGGGCATGCCTTACAATTAATTCTAAGTACTATTCGGGCGTTATTATATACATTTTATTGAATTATTTTGTATAAAAAGGGTATTTTGGATCATTATTATGTCACAAAGGCAAAAAAGACGATACAAATTAACTGCTATTTTCTATTATCTCGAGAATTTTTCCTTAATTCAATCAATTTCATACTATCCTAATTATTAAAATCTTTTAAACCATTTTTATTATTTTTGTAAAATCCGTGTAACAATGCATTTTATAAGTCATTGTATTCTTTCGTTGTTTTAAAAGAAAGATGAGAAAATTGAAATATAATAAGACATAAATCATGTTCCTATACACGTTTCGTACTGAAATATCAATTACTCACGAACATTAGGGGAAATACATTTACGATCCGGCTAGTAGCACATAAGTACGAATAACATAAGCGTGCTGTGAATATGTAAAACAAATACCTACAAAATGATTTCCCTGAATATACGAATAGCCACAAACATGAATTTACGTTGGCATTTAACTAATCATAACCGTCATCTTTCGGAGACATATTTCGTAGGCACGT
>NC_052114.1:5962684-5966203 GCF_012273895.1 Zerene cesonia
ATTATTATAGTTCCGTATCTAAATTGCACAAGATACCCTTAAAATTGTCGATAATAAACAAAACTAAATATGACTCAGTATCGTGATTAGCCAAGGTCAAGGTGTTGATAAGGTTAGCGAAGATGTAGGTTCGAATACCTCGAGCCTCATGAGAATTTTTTATTCTTAATACTTTAAATGTTGAATGTTGTCATAGTTTCTACAGTCTCTACAATAACTTTTTTCTAATAATACTTAGTTTTACTTTATAAATAAGCTAGCGGACTCGATAAACGCTGTTCTGCCTTACTCTTCATTTAGGGATATGAAAAATAGATGTTGACCGATTCTTAGACCTACCCGATATGGTGAAGCAGTTTCGCAGGAGTTTGGTAACTAACATAGTGACACGACAATTATATATATATAGAGATGATAATGGTTAACACCATATATTAAAAATGTAAAAAGCTTAAAATCTACAAGCTTTTCTCAGAAATAACTCTTATATCATATGATTATTTATCGTAGTGCAAAGCTTTTTCGTATGTTCGCATATTCGTCCACTTGCGAGCTTAATGGATTGCTCTTTACCGGGAAAATACGTCTTTGAGGATTTTAAAATTGTCTTCTTAGCTCCATATGATATGAATATGTAAGGCATAAGCTTTATATTTCTTGATAGTGTATACACATAGCCAGTAGTCGTATATGGGGGTGTTAATTTTATTATAAACAAACAATAAAACTAACGTTAATGTTCAGGTGGTATTATAAGCTAATATAATTCTTCTGTTTTATAAATTAAATGGCGTATGTTCTGTGTAAGTAATTTGTTACCGGTTGACAAGTCAACAAATATATTTTTTCGTCTTTAAAGGAAAACGGATATGCTCATGGGATAAGATAACAGTAGAGTAACTGTTAGTTATATTTAGTATTTCTGCCAACACTTGGTCCTGTGTCCTGAACCGTCCTGAGCGTCCTGAACCGGACGCCTGAGTACCTGCAGTAGTCGATATTTTCCGATTATTACAATCAGGTGGTCTTCGAGGGTAACAGGGACATTCTAGGAAAACGCACTCCATCTTAGACAACATATCCTTATTGTTAAAAAAAAACTAGAAGCAAATATGGATTGATGATGGTCTCAGCATCTTTTTTATGTTAAAATAAATAATTAAACATAGAACATATGATGGTAATATAACTACACGGAATATGATACTGGGTCTGTTTTTATAATTATAAAATTATTAAATTCCTTTGCTTCCAATTCCTTGGAATGGATGTATAGATTCCATGGAATGATCCCATTGTCGTTGATTTGATGTCTAACAGACTGATAGATACAAATATGGGACACTTTTAATGCCAGCATTGTGTAGGAGACTCACAATAAATGACATATTTGTCATCAATTTTGTCTCTTGAAGTAATATTTTGTATTATATGGGTTGCAGAAGATATAAAAACTAACGAAGTGTCGGTCATTTGTGTGTGTTCAGTGGCTGAAAAGAAAGGCGTTATATCGTGGAGTGCATTTAGGACATTCATTACGGCTTCTTTGCAAGCCCCTCACGTATAAACCAGCCACGTAATTTATTGTGTTTCCTTTGTATATTTTCCGACTGTCTCCTTTTAAAGTCTTTATTTATAAATATCAATGACTGTCGCAAAAATGTGTATTGTTTATGCGTTGAATAATCAAAACACGTTTTCTTAATTCGCATTTGGGTTAAATGCCATTTTAAATTTTATTAGAATGTGTAGTGGTAAATGAAATTACCGTTTGTTTTATAAGTCTTGCACCATTATAATGTATTAAAAAGATTGTAGTGTAGTATTTTTAAATAAAAAATAATGCTGATTATGGCGTGAAATGTTTCTTATTATATTAAACTTGATCACCAGCACTGGGGTTAAGTGAGCGCAAACATTAACTTTAGTAAAAATATATCTATGTAAATTATGTAGTAGATTTTAAGAGGTTATGCTGCCCTATAATGATTCACGGGAATTCATGAAAAAATACCAAAATAAATGAATTTGAAGCGGACTAAATTAAGTAATACACGACGTTAAAATATGAATTGCGCTGAAGAACAGCTAATATTAATTCTTAAGAGCGTCTATTTGACCTCGTCTTATAGAAACATCGAAAATCTGAATACTGAGCGGTAATATCGTAGATAATCTGTGAGTATTTATTCGCCTCTTGTTAATACAATCCAATATGAACCCGGTTCGAATAAATAAAATGTCCTTTAGTATAATTTTAAAGACCTTCTTAGCTTAGTGTAGATTCAATCGTCCTGATCTCAAAGAAATAATATATTTTACATAAATTTGAATGATTTAAATTCCTTGATATTATGCTTTTTATAAGTATTTATGTGCGTATATCTACAGTCTCGTAAAAAATGCATATAATATATATAATTTGAAATACTTTCTGTGAAAAGTTCTCCCATTGAGGCCAGTTTTATTTCATTGGAAAATTTTTATCAAAAATAACCTTATTTATGAGACGCTCTTGTAGCGAGTGGCGTCTGCTTACGGAGAGCTTATATTTTTAATTATTGCAAATACATTAATTCAATACTGTTTTACACTTATACGCCGTAAATATTGAAAACAAACCTTTTGGTGTAATGAAACCTATTTTTATTTATAAAAAATCACTTGCCAATATATGTCTACACATACAATATTGTTTTAATTTTTTATTATAATTTCTTTTTATCTTTCCTTTATACCTCATTATCCATTTAGTATATAAGTAGAATGTTTGATTATTTAAATATTTATTATATATATCAGCTATCAGCTTTTCCGTTAATTTGTAACTTATTATTGAGATATTATTTTTCTTATATTTTTTTTTTTTGTCTTCAAACTGCGTTACATTTAAAATTGTTTATCTTTTTGTATACTTTTAAATGTCCTGTGCTTGTACATAATCCGTAACTCCAACCGTCGCGGTCGATGGGGATTCCTGAAAATCAGTGCTGTTAGTGGTCCGTTGAACACTACAGCTTTACACTGAGTAGTCCCTTTTGACGGTGGACATTACCACACAGTGCTTGTGTATTGTTTATTATTTAAGGCTAGAATTAGATAGATTTAGTACTTAATTTGTTTGTTATTAGTTTTAGTCTATTAATATTTTTTTTTTTTTTTGTTATTATTCATATTTGTTTTTTTTTTTCTTTCATTTTGTGTTTTTTCGTATTGTGTGGTTTGTCTATAGTCAATAAATGGTTTTATTATTATTATTATTATTTGAAAAAGAAGAGAATATAACAAAAAATTAAGGTGAGTTTTTTAAGATAAAAAACTGATTTAAGATAGAACTATAACTGATTTTCTTCATTCTCCAATGAGATTCATTAATTATTTTTTTATTATAATTTTTAGCGGGTCTGCATGTTCATAGAACATGCATAAGGATTTCACTTGAACGTGCCTACGAAATATGTCTCCGAAAGATGACGGTTATGATTAGTTAAATGCCAACGTAAATTCATGTTTGTGGCT
>NC_052114.1:5967203-5985193 GCF_012273895.1 Zerene cesonia
AAGTAATAAATGTTATTTGCAGTTAACAATTTTCTTTTTTCTTTATTACAATATTTATGGCAAGACTAGGTATTTAGTCACTTCTTAGCCATAAATTCGTTCTGTAACCCACGATTTGAAATCGAGATGCAAATAAAATATAATAGTTTAAAAAAACTATAAAACACGCTTTAACAAAAATCATATTTTGCAAATTGAAAACTGGAATAATTTTATCAAATTAGTGTATTGTCATCGGTCCTCAATAAATCTACAAAGTTTGAACGAAATCTGGCCGTTTAAAGTGGGTCAAAATCGCGCCCAAAGAAGTCAGTTACAAACAAACAAACAAACATACAAACAAACAAACAAACAAACATACAGGTGAAGTTAATAAAAGCGTGTTAAAAAATAGCTTTCTATTAGTCGGATATCGACGGAAATACCGATGCCAAATTCGCTAGTATCCGCTTCTATATTAAGAAAAAAAAGTACCTGATTATAAGTTCTTTCATATTAATTTGCATAATTTTGCTATCATACTTACAAATATAATTTTGTTTTTTTTTTTTATATTAATTGTTATATTTTTAAGAGCATACGGGTGTTAAACAAAACAATTTTTTTATACAAATTCCTCTATTGAAACTTAATGATTATATTATGTACTACTGACAAAATAAAAAGCATGAACGACTCCTTAAGTCATATCTATATATATCAACTAAAAATATGCAAAAGCTAAGACTACGGTGACAAAAGTTCAGTATTGAAATCTATGTCACTGTATAAAAAATCCATAAAATCATCTTTCTCCTAAAATTTGCAAATAAACTTTTGATGTAATTTATTAGATAAAAGAGTGGGTGAACCGTTGAGAACGAAAAAGAATAGTCTGTTTTATAAAGAAACATATTTTTTCTTAGGAAATATATAAGGAATATTTAGAATGAATCTGCAATCTGTCTTTGTTATGTATAAGGTTTTTGATACTACTTTACTTTTTAATTTTTAAAAGATTATTGATAGAATATGCTCGGAGACCACATGTTAATACATCCAAAAATCTCCTAAATTTTTGATTAAAAATAAAATTCATCATCATCAGCCCATATATGTTCCTACTGCTGGCCTCCTATGAGGGTTTAGATCATAATCCATCATGCTGGTCAAATGTGGATTAGCAGTTTCGCCACGATGTTTTCCTTCACCGTTTTAAGCAGTAGTAATGTTATCCACTTGTGCAGATAAAATGAAAAAGAAAATTATAAAATTATAACTTAAAAGTCTCTAGATAATGAGTACGGCTCATTGTAAAAAACATTATAACAATACAATTCCATACACTTATAACCGTATTAATACGTAGATCACGGAGCTTCGTGAAATGGCGAATTCATGAAGTATTTTTTATATGACTTATTTTGATATCTATGTCAAAAGTTTATCTTGAATATAAAATTTGGTATGAATGCTTTATAGAACCACAAAGCACCAAAATATTATAGTTAAACGTTTTATTGTGTAGGATTCTGAAATCTAATCGTCCAGATCAACATGCATTCATACAAATATACCCAATACCATTAAAATCATCAGATAAGTCATACAATTTGATGCATATAAACAGCATTTGCCTGCTATAACATGCCTCTAACATGCTCAGGATATAGCATTATCATAAACAGTTATTTTATACCTACTTCAAATTATATCACTAATGTCAACTATGTATGTATGTCTATGTACCTTCTTTACACTTGTTACAAATAGTTATTACTCTTCTTACCTTATGAGATACCTTTCTTACTATTTATTACTTATATGAATTTGACGCCCGATTGAAAAAATATTTTTGTGAAGTGTGCGGGAGGCTCTCTCCAGCTTTGTTAGTTTATAATTTAAGTATAGATAATTTCGCAGTTTATTGTCTTTATTAATATTGGTAGTGTCTAAACAGATACGAGTAGATAATTGTAAAGATAAGATTTAGCATTACACGCTAATTATTTATGAAACCTACGGCAAAATTAAGATCCGCATATGTGAATGATGATTTTGTGTTCGGTACAGACCCTTCTATTTATTGATGATACTTCGACATGACCTTAAACTTTTACAAAATGTCACTAGAGGCTTTTCGAGCTGCAGTAACGATGTGTGCAATGTGCAAATGCTACAACGAAATTAATTTGACAGTTTGATTATACGCGCTTACCCAAACACAACATATAAGCCCACCTACCAATAACACTACATTATTATAACATCCCACGTAACTGAATGAATCGCCAATTTTGCTTATATTTTCATATTAAAATAGACAGATTTTGTTTATTAATGTACGCGAGGCTTGCAATTTCATTTTGTCATCTTAAAGCCCTCCAAATTAACCGGTCACAGCGGTGCGGTTATGTCGGTTATATAAATTGAATACATTATGAGTGTAGACTTGGTATCAATGGGAAAATACAGTTTTAAATTGTATTTGCAACAGTCAACATTGAGCGCAAAAAGCTAGTTCCAATATTAGGTATAAATAATATAAACAATTTAGGTTAGAAAAAATTTAGTAGGATATAAATTCTAACCTTTTAATATACCGTAGCAATGAAGAAAACTGTATGTTTTGCATAAGAAGGTAACTGAATAAAATAAACTTCAATTTAGGAATGATGCAGCAAAAAAACAATAATCTATCTAATGTAGGTATATATTTTGTTGCATTTGGTTAATAATTGGCTCAAAATAAGCCATAAAATCATGTATCATTTTATTAACCAATCAATAAAGCTTAATTATATATAATAAAACAATAAAATATGTGTTGTAAATGATAACTATTTTGATTAGCAAAAAGCTTTGTTTCTTTAACATTAGCTTACTAAGGTACTTTTTATAAGTTTATAAAGCGTATTAAAAACGAATAAATAAGATCATTCTGCAAAAATAATTGTTAATTTATTCTCACATAAAATGTCAATGAACTCTAAACGTGTTTAACTGGAATAAATTTAATAGCTAAGGATTTGTCCTACTATTTATATCCAAGGGATACAAATAGGTTTCATAAAATATTATTAAAAACCCGATGTATATTGTCAATAACAAAGGCTTATTGTATATTTGTATACTTTCATATACAAACGTTTTCACTGTTTGAAAACTCAGGCAACTTTAAAACTGCTGCTGATAATTTGAACCGAGCGCATTTCAAACCTTTTTCTATGTTAATTCTGCTATCCACAGCAAATAGAATTTTTAAGGCCTTTTGTTGAAACATCAGAGCAACATAAAAGATATTTCGCAAGAAAATATTTCCATGTCAATTTGAGAGCACATCGATGTTGATTAACATTTAAATTGGGTATTTTTCTTTTATAATTATATTTAAAACGAGTGAAACGTCTGCATCTCCAACGGTTTCATTGGTATTTCGCAAACATAACCGCACTATGTCGCTAATGAGATGAAGATAAATAACATATCGTGCAACTACATCGCAACTTCTGAAAATGCTAGAAAACTTTGAAATCGAATAAAGCATTATTCATATATTCATGTATAACGCAGAATTTCAATTCCTATATTATCTTTAAGCTAATCTCAACTTTCGACAAATTCCGTTATTGCGAAACGTTGTTTGTTTTTTAATGTTTCAAAACAATTATTGTCTGACTTTCTTTGTATTGAAAGTAAGTTTTTAGGTGACTAGTTCCAGGTATACATGCGCAATGTTTGAATTACAAAAAGGGTTTATTGCAATACATATTTTGATGACGTGGTTCCGAGTTATCAAAGTACGAAGCAAAATAATTATCTTTCATAATGCATTTAACTTAATTATGGGCGATAAAAACTTGATGTTTGAATTTAATTACATGTATTTGGCGTTGTTATCCTGATAATCATTTAACGGGATCAACGTGATTGTCATGATTATTATTAAAGTAAACACACTTAACGTGTATGGATACCAATCAACATTCACGCATAACAGAATTCATCAGCTCGAAAGGTTTATGTAAACCATGACGTCGCTATGCAATTAATAAATTGAAATTTATCGGTACAAATTTACTGGCCCGTAAGCGAATAAAAAAAAATGGTTGATGGATCCACTTAACGGTAGATTAAAATGTATCGTATTATTCATTTAATCAGTTAATGCTTTCAGGTCCATGATAAGTGAAGCATAACTTATTTTTGGTTTTAATTTTAAGGAATTTAAAGGACTACATGTCAACCTAACTGATATCCCAT
Source organism: Zerene cesonia (assembly GCF_012273895.1). Taxonomy (NCBI): domain Eukaryota; kingdom Metazoa; phylum Arthropoda; class Insecta; order Lepidoptera; family Pieridae; genus Zerene; species Zerene cesonia. The sequence goes on from NC_052114.1 coordinate 5,971,446, forward strand.
TTTGGCACAAAATTCTTCTACTATTTATTGGTATATTGTCTATATTAGACAAAAAAAGAAATGATACATATGAGACGTAGGTAAGTGAACAAGCATTGTTTTTAAGAAGTCATAATCGCACCATTTCTCTCTAGAAACATATGTATATTATGTATAAAAATATAAATATTTCGTTGTAATCGAATTATATGGTTGTCCAACAAATTTAGCTTAAATTGAGGTCAATGAACCAAAATTTTTAAAGAAAAGTATCTTTTCATTTTAAATCGAATCTGTACTTTCCGTCTCCCGTTGCATTCGAAGAATGAACAAGAACTCAACAACACTTTCAGATACCGCTATCTTTATCATGTAGGACCTCAAATAAACATAATTCTGTCTTACCTTAACTTACCAAACACGCACATTTTTATGGCCACATGAGATATTGTGCTTGTTATCTTAATACTTAAATTACCATTATCCTTAATTAGTATTAAATTAACGTAACTTTTCTTCCTCATAATGGTATTTATAAGCACCAAGGCGTATTCGTTTGATCAAAGTTTAATAAAAGACCCTCATAAACTTATTAAATTGCGTCTAATAATAATTTATGAGACCACATTTCAGTCAAAATATGTTTGTGCTAAAATTTGACACTTCATTTATTCATAACGATCTTTAAATCATTTTGATTCATTAAATGTACCACGAAAACGATTGTTAAGGATAAATTATCTTCATAAATATGTTTACTGATGTATAGTTTAAAAATAAAACATTAATACTTCTTGTAGTGCCTCAAATCAGTATCTAAATAGTTAACTGTCTGCTAGGTGCTACTAGTTTTTGAATATCCGAAACATGTGTCCAATCGCATTTGACAACATGTAATATAAATTATACTCCCCATGTCACCTCTGATATCCATTAATATCGGTTCAATAAAACTATTTATTAATATCCTGTTATCGCTAATTTTGGTCACAAGACCACATTTCTAAATGAGGTTAACGCCCGCTTCTCAAATATGTATACAAGAACACACTAATAACCACATCCTAAGTAAAAACACAATGTTAATTAATGGTAAATTAGTGTAATATTTTGTTCTTAAGCAGTTAATTTTAAAATTAACAGATCGTCGTTCCTTTTCTGAATAAAATGATTGTATAATTAACATACAGAAACTGCAATGCCTTTGCTTATTAAATATTTACTCAAAGTCTATATAAATATTAAGATTTAAGGTAGAGGTTGAGCTTAGATATTTATTAAATACCTTCAGCTTATATAATACCTCGTCTAAAGTTCTTTTTGATAAAATTATGTACACAAAAGTCACAGAACCATACGACATAAAAATAGAGTACAATAATAATCTTAGAAAGATATAACGCAGGTGATATCTATAATTTAATTCATGTTAAGTATTGGATATAATAAACAAATTTGAATTTGAATTTGAATTCTATGTGTGAAGTTTTTTCTGACAAGTTAAAAATTTTTAGAATTAAAAAATCAATATAAAAATCATACGGCATATCAATAAACTCACTTACTAAGAGAATGTGTACACATTGTACAAGGAAAGGTACATGCAGTACAATTCAATTATATTAAAACAGCCCAATTATAACTTTGATAAAGCCAAAAATCAACAACTTAAAACATATTATTACCACACGCATATTTGCATTGACATCTTTAACGCATATTCAATAAATATCTCAGAAATGTATAGTTTTTTATCAGTTATTTATGTAGGTGCAGTTCCGGTTTTCAGGGCAACATTCTTAAATCGGTCAGCGAAACTGAATAGCTCGCGTCCGTTGCATTGTTTCAAAAATTCAATAATATTATTCATCTTTTAAGATAATAAATAGAGACTGTGCAAAAGGATGCGAGTAGATTGAAGCGGAGGCTCGTATCCTTTTCCTTACCTTTCCCAGTCTTTTATTCCCCTCACTAAACGTTCCTTTATGCCACTTTTAAAGTCAATCCATTTGCAAAGACGTAAGCCCTCTGTGAGTAGCATAACATCTCTGCAAATGCTCATGGTGGGTGGAAATCAGACGACCCACCGACTATGAAATAAAAAAGCTTTTCCAGTCCTGTTCATAGACTACAGAAGGGCAAGTACAAAAAAATATACACCGGTATTTGTTTTTCATAACAATACTTATTTTTATGCCCTTATCAGGTTGCTTCTTGTTTCTTATTAAACTTTTTAATAATTCGCTAACGGAATTAATATAATCATAAAAATATATCAACAATAAAAGAAACTACTTTCTTTCACATGTGAAAATTATTCAAATATTTGAATAATAATTCAATATAAATGATCAATATTTAGCAATTCTTAACAATATTTTAAACATTAACTCTTAGAACTTGACCAATTAGCCTAAAAACTGAAAAACAAATCACAAATTGTTTGAATGTGTGATTTGCGATTTGATAAATATGGAAAAAGGATATAGGATACAGGACGCACACATTGACACGCATCGTGTAGAGCTCACGACGGAACATGTGGCTGGCGACACACATGTAACGGAAGGCTTCGTCGCCAAAATACACCCACACATTGATAAGGACCTACACCTATATGCCAAATACGTTGCGGTATTCGACGTTAACGTAAGAGGTAATATAAGAGTCGCATCTTCGAGTTTGTACAATTTAGTTTTAAAAGCCGGTCGCAGGTGAGCGGGGCATGTAAACGAATTTTAGCACGACTTAAGCTTAGCCGGCTCTGTATCGAGCCTGTATCTAGTGTTTTGAAGACTGAAGACTGAATTTCGGGACAGTGAGTCCCGAAATTGTATCCCGTGCCATGGCGCCGGGAATGCTTTTTTATATTTTGGTAAGTTTCTTTTACTTTTTGGATATGTTTACGAATAAAAATTTTCGAGATATGGAATTTTTATAATTAATTATATACTATTTATTAAAAATAAATTAATTCTATACTTTTATTTAAAATTATTAATTAACTATTAACTTAAAAAAATGGGATAAAATTTGTCATGAATTATTGAAAAGAAGGGCATTTACAAAAATAATGTTTATTGTTATAATGACTTTAAAAAATCATATCCAGAACTAAATTAATACAAGGGCACGCAAAAAGTACGTTACAATTTAAAAAATCAATCCAAACATGAATTAAATACTAATCTATTAAACAACTTAAAATGCTAATCATATGTTCTCGAAAGTTTCTTACATATACATTTAGAAAAATACGCATATTTTGCGGATGTATTCAGAATATTTATTTAACTATATCGACCTTGACCTTTTGCGATATATTAATAACGATTGAGTCATAACATAGACCCATGGTAAAGGTTGATGAGAGGTTAGAAAGAAGCTTTATCGAATGCATTTTTATGCAAAATGTTCCTGCATACTAAATTTTATTTTTACGTATTGAACGTCATATTTTATCTGTAACAACGTTTCGATTTAACCGCATTGCACTGTATAATACTGTAAATATAGAGCAATTCTGCGTTAGAACCATTGGGATAAAAAGTACCCTATATCCTAAATAATATTGTGCTTATTTTCATACAAAACGCTTTTTCTCTTTTACCACGAAATTCATACTCATTGTGAAAATTTATCTCAGTAATCCCAAAACAAAAATAGTATGATACGCAGCTGGTATGCACAAAAGAGTCTAGCATTATTATAAAGTTTTAATACTAGAAGGGTTAGATTTAATTAATTCAAATATATTAAATGCTGGTCGTGGCAACCCTACGACTGCACTTGTGCTACCAGTACGTGCATAATTGTGATTATAGATGGAATATTTAGAGATCACGATTCATGTGACACATTTATTCGTTTCTGTAAATACATTGATATGATCAAAACATAAATCCGTAGATGATTACCATATAGGTCATGTATAATGAACAACCTAAAAGCTAAACAAAGAGACACTCTAATAAGTAGGTCTATGAAAGATAATTTAACTCAAATTCAATATCATTTACTTCCAAATAGAATGAGTAAACGGTTTTATTTTATTATAGAAAAATGTGAATAATAATTGCGTATTAGGAAATAAAAAGATTTTTTTAATATCTTTTTTTCGATTATTTATACGTGTCATATAGATGAGCATAAAATTTCAATTGCGATTGAAAAATTCATTTATAATTCAAGAAAAAAAGCATTCGTTAAAATTTTGTTCGTGGGCTTTAACAATTTTGTCATACTCAAACTACCTTATGTGTATATTATTTAATGAATTTATCATGAATAAATTTCTAGTACGTGGCTACAATTATTTTAATTGTATTTTATATATTTTGTATTATATATTTAACTATTGTAATGAATGCGACAAAAGTATCAAATAACATAGATGATGTAAATGTTTCCTTGAAATACTATGTTGTGTTCGTTAAATTAATTTGATTATATAATGTATAAATTAAACTAAAATTATTAATATCCAATGACGTAATAAAGCTTTTATATATATTGATAGGTAATATTTTTTTAAACTTATCTGTTAACTCAGAAAATTGACAATGTATTTAAAAATAAACAATGGAAGTTCGGACTCCGTTATCTTTATTCTGTCTTAGGAAAACAGCAGTTCATAAAAGTGGGTAGCATTTTTGGCAAATATAGTCGTTTGTTGCGTTCATATTTGCTTATCCTTTGGCGTAAATCTCTTCCAAAACATAGATTACTGTATCCTGTACAAATATACATTTTGTCTCCGAGTTGAGTGACAACATTAAGACAGTTTGTTGTTGAATAGATAAAAATCTGAAAATGGATTCTTGTCTCATTTCAATAGATGTAAGTAGGTATTCAGTAGCTTGCTATGTATTGTATGGTTTACATAATATATTGTACGATAGCATTGTGAGCTCACACAACGACGGTAATGTTTAATGTTCCGTTAACGAATCAATGAAAAATGTGTACGTAAGGATGACACATTCTGACCGATATTTTGCGCTAATTTTGACCCAACGACATCTACTTGAGAAATGGATTTTTGCTTTCGTTTTTCATCATTTTTGGTTAACAATCTCTTCACTATACACCAATTAAGAATGGTGTTTGCATTCTATGTATGTTATGCGACTTTAGTATGTAAAGAAGATTTTTAAATATGTTCAAGAATGATTAATGAGGAATACTTAAAAAAATTGAACATAGGATATACCGACCTGTTGTATTATTCATCGAACAGATTTCAAGGATTATGGGCTTAATTTTTAGACATGTTAATATTTGTACACAGTTTAACCAGCACAGTAAATACCTCTTACTACTATTACTCTTACTTAGTACTCTTCTAGTACTATACAAAATTCATAAAACAATAACTTCTTACCCCTGCTTCGCTCGAGTTGACACGATATAAATATTCAGATTAGATCAGTTATTTTGAAAAATTCCCTCCTACGCGCATGCAAGTTACAAATCCGCACATGTAGGTATAAAATTTCTTAGAAGATAAAGATAACTCTTAGATCTCGCTCTCAAAAGATTAAAATGAGCCACACCAAATCACGATCATTTTGATTATTAACTAATTATTCATAGGATAGGATGCTTAGGATAAATCAACAGTACGTATTGTTAATCTTTAACCTTTTTAGCACATATTTAACGAATTAAAAACCCTGTACATTAAGTATAAAAAGTAATAAAGCAATTTAATATCCGAATTATTACGTAATAAAATGTTGGATACTACCAAGCCCGGCAAGCATTTTGTAACCAAATAATTTATCGTATGACATCCATGTCGCAAAGAAAATGAACATAACAGGACATTGACATCGACTTACAAGTTGATCCTCTTAATGGGCGTGCCAGTCAACTTCAGCCTTTATCTTGAGCCCATTGAACTGTCAATCAATTCCTCAAAACCATTCAAAAACGCATATTCGCGGCGCAACAAAGAGCATAGCCATAACTGAACTTGGTGTTTTATATTGATGACTGGAAATGTCATCCCTGAGATATATTTCAATAGGTGGCCAAAACTTTATAAATGGGTCTTGTCTTTTGGAAATTCGCAGAAAAACCTTTCAATTATTAACCTCTTGATGGAACTGCATATTAGAGTTTTGAAGTTTAATTTCGGAACTCTTAAATCTTAAGCTCTAAAAGTGCAGATTTTCAAACAAATTTCTTATTATTAGTATCATTGAAAGAATTCACTTTTAAATATTGGAACTAAAGCATTGTCCGTGAAAAAAAACAGAAAATGTTATTTCATAATACAGCAGAGTTAATAATGAAACCTTATCACATTTTTAGGGTTCCGTACTCAAAGGGGAAAAGGATCCTATTAATAAGACTAATGTTTTTGTGCAATTTTACCCTTAGTGTCGCGAATCTAACTAGCACTAATAAAACGAAAAATCTCTTTCAAATATCAAACGCTTATTGATAATTCAAGAGGTCATTAATTAGCATAAATATTTTAAATCTTCTTTAAATCATATATAAAAACCTGAATAGTAGGTACCTGGCCGCCGCCCATAAAACTTAAAAAAATAGGATTTCGCTAAATCACCTTATCAATGGAGTAAACCTAGTAAGCATATTATAGCAATAATATGTATTCTATTCCAAAAACGCGATATGTATAAATTAATATGTTGTGTGAATCATCGCTATTTTTATTCACTTGAAATTAACCCGGCCAGAGGAGTGTGAGAGATGTAACCGAACATTCGTATGAGTTCAGAATAGTTTAAAGGTTGAGGATACATGTGCCGGTTCACAAGACATGACGTAATATAGATAGATACTTAATGCAAATGCATCCTTTAGATTAGCATTTATCTTTTATTTAGGATTAGTAACCAATCCAAATACTGTAATTGAGTCATACACAAAATAAGGAGAAGGACAATTGATTAAATATTTCAAAGCGAAATGGATACGTTTAACTTAATTATTGTAGATAGCTCTGTTCTTGTTCTCACGCAAGTCTGACACGCAATGTCGCCGGCGGCGTGTTTTCTTTCCCCGAACAAAGATTGAGAAATTATAATGACGAATTGATTTTTGATTTACGTTATTTCGGAAAATATTGTAATGAAACGTTGTACCAATGGAATGTCAACCGCTTCCCTTTTGGATATTGGAAATCTTAAGGTACAATAAGGTTTTAAATTTGAATGAGCTTTTATTGAAAATATACAAATTAATGAGAAGTTAAGTATAGTTCAACATAAAATATATTACTATTATATATAATAATAACATTATGTCTTAACACATTCAATTAGCATAAATATTTTTTTAATAATGAGAGGTAGAATTGCTGAAATTTCATTGTAGTTTTTGTTTCGGTTTGACAACATCATTAAAATATTTTCGTCGACAGCTCAACCTCTTTGTATCCATAATGAAAATCATTATTTAACCAATCACATTGCACTTCGCAATTTTCAAAGTTGATTACGTAAATAGTTTATATTTATTGCCATATATAAAATGTAACCTCCTTGCAATTTTTAATTAATTTATGTTGGATATCGGCCGCGTTTGACCTTATATCATCCCTTTCATGTTAAATCTAATTAATAATTATTACATAATACCAAATCTGTTGTATGTAAATAAATTACAGATATAGTCAATTTAACCATAAAACAAGTCAATGTCATAATATTGCACCAACTCACAGCATCTTCTTTAAAAATCTTTGTAGACAAGTCCATACATAAGATAAATAAAACTTTGCATAACACACGTTGAGGTGTCAAGCAAATGAAATGCCTATGAAATACGAAGGCAAAGCATATAATATAATAGTCCTTCATAAAACTATTTTAAAATAGTCGTATAAAAATGCTGTGCTTTACAATTTAACCATTACATGTCCCAAAATACCAAGTCACACTTTATTAGTTAGTCGCAAATTACATAACTACATAATGTAACCTTCACATTCAATCTAATACCAATCAGCGTATTAAAGAGTGATGTTATTAACATTTAAAACCGTGTATTGGGTTGGTATTAGGAACAGTCCAAACAATAATTTATAATAATCGAATAGATAAACATTGCATAACAACAATTTCGAGACAGGTGGCGTAATGCACGTCCTTACAACAATTGATTTGTATCTCAGGTGCAAAGGCTATCAAACTTTCACAGAGTAAAGATTATTATTGTTGATTATCTGATATATGAGTATTGTTATCCACAGTAATAGTATATAGTATATTCTGAGTCACATGTACACTGTGAGATTATACAAATAAATAAGTGAACAAATATAAATGCAAATAAATTTTTGAACAAAATTATTATTCCTTGAGGAGTGCCGGATATAAATGACCTTCACCTGTTTATAAAACTACTTAACGTAAATTGCCAGCCAAACATATACGAATGTGTGACATAAGCCTCTGGCGTCAGATCGTACCTTGACATAAACATTAATTCACAGATAAATAGCCTTTCTTCAATACAATATGAGAATTCCACAACAAGATGCTTGTTAACATCTGACAAGAACAAAATCATTACAATAACGATGAAGATATCAACAAAAACATTATTTAATGAGCCAAAATATGAATATTTAAATCAATACGTCATCGATTGTTTTTTATAAATATTGAAATTTGACCATGCGATCGGAGTGCGCGTATCTTGCAACGCAGCGTAATAAAAAATGTAAATTCTCCGTGGCTGTCAAGAAAACCTACAAATGCGAAGGTTGAATGATGTTATCACATAATGTGATTAAGTTATTGTAATGTTGTATAATAATATTAACACTCTGATTCTTTTTATAATCGGGTATCTGCATTTAGGGACTGGTCACTATGTATAATTTTTGTATTCTTTAACTGTTCCAATAAGAAACAGGGCATTATCTGAGCGAAACCATTTTGGATGCCGTCCAAAAGATCATGTAACAGAGGTATTACTTTAAACATGAATATTTCACCACAGCTATTAATTTATAGACACACCCAAAAAAGAATCAATGATAATAATGTTGATGTTGTAATGCTTTAGATTTAAATATATTAATATTTTATTTATATAGTCTTCGAAATCTTATTAATTACAGCGCGCCCATTTTTAACATTTTTCGTATTTTTCTAAAAACTTGAAGTGTTTATAACAAAGGGAAATATTAATGAGAACGTTACGAAAGAAAGCTTATAAGACATTTATATTTTACATGTTTGTTTATATATAGTCACATAAATTGAACCCTCAGTCATATGTAATTATTCAAAGGGCCCATAAACGTTTAATTAGTAATACATAACTTTAAAGTTAACTAATATGTCAATACGGATTTACCAACAAACATTTAAATTGATTACAAACAAGTTAATCAAGAGGTCCGCTTAGAAACATGTATATCAGCTAACCACATAATGCTCGTATGACTAAGCTAATATTAATAAAAATGTGGAAATATGCGACATGCTGATGTCTCACCGACGACACCTTACAATATTCTCTGCAGTGTGTCAATCTGCATATTATTCAAATCTTGCTATGGCTTGCTTGCACTGTGCGATGCAAGCGTACGTATCTTTTATGAAACATAATTCTTAAACCAAGCCAATAGAAGATTTAGGATTGTGCTCAAGAAATTTCGCCACAGTTTAAAATTCATGCCGCAAGTGGCTTATATTTTAACGATGTCCACCATGTCCTCGACCGTAACCCTGCCTTAACCAACTTATGTTTCAACATCACGTACACGAGACAAGAATCAAGAAAAATAGTTTTGATCCGCAAAGCAAACGTGTGAGCATTCGCAAAGAACCGTTGTCATTTTGAGCGATAAAAATTCGCTCAGCAATACAATTGGCATAGAAACCTAAACCCGATAAACTCTTTGTCCTGAAAGAAAGACTTACAAATACATCACAGAGCAAATACATGAATATATATGAACAACAAACTATACAACGAGCAACATCGAAAAACTGTGACAAATGTGTTTTTAAATAATTGATTGTCATTCAATATTCTCAAATAAGTAGTGTCCCTAAATCCAAATCCGATTACTAAGAAAGAGGAGCGGATAACGGATAACAAGATAAAGCTTTCATGTGTATTACCATTTCAAATTCCTAATCAAGAGGACACATGATCATTCGGAAATTCCATTCTCATTTATGGAATCTGCTTTTAAATTTTCCTGACATTTATTTAGTATATTTTAAAGACATGATTATGTTTCCATGATAATTAAGAAAAATAAAATAGAAAGGCATTTGCATTAATTTTGATTGATTTGATTTTTTAATTTTGATTTCGCTAAGAATACATCTTCAACCGATCGTACATTCATAATTTTATAAACAAATATAATAAAATGTACCATAAATATACTTAATAAAACAAAAACAAATTATTTCTGATTACAACCTATTATTTTAATTACAGAATCTTCAAACTATTAGGACAGATTTATCGAGACATGTTTCAAAGTAAAGTGTCTAATTTGACGACATTTATTACAGCTAAATGAATAAATTCATCGTAAGCTTATCTGACGCCACCATCGAGTATCAGTAATTTTAGATACATTCATACATTTGAACTTTACAAACTCAATTGACAAACTGCCTCCTTGGCAGTTTAGCAATACATTACAGCTGGTGTTCTTGGGGATATCTATCGGATTGCTCACCGTTGTCGTGATAACTCGATAACAATGAATTGATTGCATATGCTAATAAATACTTTGACTAGCAGTGTCGATATGTAACCACTGTATACACTGTACACGTAAATTTTAATAAAAATAGACACCTCCAAATATTTCATAAATATTTTTAGTGTCGCATCACTCGCAACGTAGCCCAATTAAAAACCTTAAATGAAACGTTTCTTTGGTTTTAGGAAATGGCAAAGTAATTCTTAAGTTAATAACGCTTTTATTAATTGTGGACTTGGAATGTGAATCACATAAAAACATTTTTTATGCTCAATTACATACTACAAAATTAAATTAAATGTAAACGTCTAGCTTCTAAAACATGAGCATGCATCCCTCCGACAGCTCTTTTAAAATTTAGGCACTGACTACTATTTTCTACAATCTTATACATAGATTTTGGTTTACAGTTTACTGGATTGGATCCAAAACGAAATAAATACGTACAAACAATCACTTTCGTTAAATGAATACAAAACATTCAATTCAAATTTCTGTTTGTTCTGAGTTAAATAATAAGTATCATCCATTTATTATTAAAAACAATCGCACGACGTGAAATGTGTGCCAATCGATGTTAAACGTATATTTGTATTCAGATAAAGATTTTGTTAAGTAATCGAATTTTACTCGACGCTCCCCGCTCCTTAATGCCTATGACCTTGTAAAATCGATAGCAAAATTATATCATAACTGATAAACGTCATGTCGTAGAATTAGAAGTCGTAGAATATTAGCCATGGTTCATAATTTATAACCCAAAGTATAGGACAATGTAAAAAAATAGAAGTTAATTCAATATCCTAAATTTAATCGTTCCTAAAATGAAATTTTCATATCTGCACATTAAAAGGTAAAGTGACATCAGCTAGGTGCGCCTAGACAATGAAATTAGGCAATCGATTGCGCATGATATTTGCTAAAGAACATAATATTAGCGCTTCACGTTTCGCAAAGGAGACGTAAAATCGTGATCAAATGTAATTTAAAACAGTTGTGAAAAAATATTAGTATTATTTTTATTTATTGTCCTATAACAATCCAAAACCTGATACATACATAAGATAATATAATTAAGTATTAAAAATATACATGTATTTGATCAAAATATGTATAACGCTGTAAAAAACCGGCACTTCTACAGGTGCAATAATCTTAACGATTTTTTTTAATTCATATCGACTTTTGTGTTCAATGTTTGAGATAACTAATTCCTTATTTATTTGTTTCAGGCATCGCTGGTGTTAACGCAAGCCAGTGGAGATGTACCAAAGAATAACACAAAAGAAATTATAAATGCTCAGGTACGGGAAGCTCGACAGTACAATCAGAACAACAATGAAGTAGTCGTTGATATCGAAGACGACGAAAAGAAACAGTATTACGAAACTAATTACGATACTAGTAAGTTTCACAATATTTATCGAATTTTAGTATGTTCATCTTATGGTTCTTCTATAAAGTGAGTGGATCTCGCAAAAGCTTGTAGAGCTATTGGAATTCATTTAAATTAGATCTTTTATGACATTTAATGGAAAAGTCTATGTATAGTTTATTTTAAAGATATTACAGTTTCCATATCTACATTTACCCCAATCACGTGTCAAATTAATTGTGAATACTGCAATAAAAATATTAGTTACAGTGGGCGTTGGTCTACCGTCCGTTATAACAGCTTCGATGCTAAAATAGGAAACTAACAACAAGCCATTAATCTTCACCTTCACCTTCGACGGCATGCTTCCTAATTAAAAAGTCTTTGATCTATGCAAAATTCTCATGTTCCGCTATTCCACCCATAAATTTAGTTATATATTTTGCGTAGTTTATTATTGTTTTTATGATATAAATAATATATTCCGTAAACATTAACAATTTAAAATATTTTTTTACTTATAGGTGCATATGGATTTGGTTACGATGTCGGCCCTAATGGGCAGTTCCATCATGAGAATAGAGGCCCTGACGGTGTAACCTATGGTTGCTATGGTTACGTCGATCCCGATGGCTACCTCCGTGTCACACACTATGTAGCTGACAGCCACGGTTACAGAGTAGTGGAGCCAGAAAAGCCCGTTGAAATATTTCCCGACGATAACCACGTCTATGATGAGAAGTAAGTTATTCTTTCTATTTATATTCCACTACAACTTAACTGCAATAAATGTACGATATCAATCCTAACCAGATAGTTGGTTATTTGATAAGCTAATATCAAGTTTTCGAAATATATTGTGAACAACAAAATACAAAATTATGTTTTCCTTCGCAGTTCGGATAATGCTGCGTTGATACCTGGCCAAATAGTTCCATGGAATAAGTTATACTTACCCAAAGGATGTGGAAGGACCCCAGGTGGTGTACCTCCGAAGCCCCCTCCGAAACCCACGCGACCTCCACCGGCACCCAAACCCCCCACCGATAGCACTGGTCAAACTAGCAACCCTAAGCCTGGTGTTGTCTACCCTGGCGGTATGTCACTAATTTGAATTGCCTGCTATAAATTGTTACAAGATCTAATTTTATTTAATCGACATAGTTTGCCATGAAGTCATTATCAAATAATAAACATAGAACATAATATGAACAAACGTAAGAACATAATGGTTAACTTTTATGAAATTTACAACGTATAGCTTGATTTGAACTGAAATCTAGTGAGATAGCAGTACATAATTGAATCTATGATGACTATACCAAAATTTTATGACAATGTCAAAATATTTGTAAATAAATGAACATTTTGTTCTTAAGGTTCAGGTTATTATCCAGGCACACCTGGAACCCCTGGTACCCCTGGCACTCCGGGAAGTCCCGGATCCCCTGGAGGACCTGGCGGGCCTGGAAGCGGATATTACCCTGGTTCAGGTAATGTAAAAAAAATAATTATGAAAAGTACTTATAAAAATTGATTGTCAATAATAAAACAGTGTTTAGATATATGACACGTTTAACTAACTAGCAGTCATTCTTCAATATACATTATCATTAAGTTTGCCTTCAAATGAATTCTTTTTTAGGAAGCGGTAGCGGTCCTAACGGCCCCAACGGA
>NC_052114.1:5986193-5987683 GCF_012273895.1 Zerene cesonia
TGATAAGATAAATAAACAGTATATGTAGATGATATAATTAGAATATATAATGTCATATCCCATTTAAAGAGGAATAATATTTAAAGAGCATACTGATGGATGAATAATCGAATCAAACTAGATCGAAACTCATTTATTGTACGCCATATATAATCCATTCTTTAAATATGTATGTTACATTCGGAAAAACAACAAGTGTCGCGGAAAAAATTTGTCATTGAACATTTTATAGGTAGCTGAAAAATCTATAACTGTTGTTTTTACACTTTTTGACACAACCTCAAAAATTATGCCAATATATCAAATAACCACAATGTGGGTTTTTATTTTTATTTTACAAGATTGACTTTCTTATGAAATTCGGTATAAACTTGTTGTTTTATAGGGTTCTAAATATATAATATGTTAAGAGAAACAGTCTGTAACTCTTCTGAACTTAAAATGTAATTATTTTTAACATTATTATATTGATTAATCTATCGCAAATATACCCCATATTTCAGTCAAAAAATCTCTCATCAAAATAAAGCAAAAGAAAAAGCTTCTTTCTAATAGTGTAAAAGAAAAATCAGTTGAAAAAAATAATATTTTAAACCAAGAAATATTCAAACAATTACAGTATGTTTTGGATACCTGAAGACTTATGTTTTCACAATACTTCGTTAAAAAAAACCTTTTATAACAATGGAAATTTTGAATTTTCTGCAAATTTCCTGTGGCGGTGCTACCATCATAAATTTCTCAGACCTCGACAGAGATCGACAGTATATAATTTTTTATTAATATGCAAACTTACGATAGCTTGCTTATGGAAAGATATTTATGGCAAATTTTTGTCAGTTTAATTTTAATTAATTTTATTTTCATCACATTTACGATAATGAAACAATTATGAAATCAACAGATAGTTTTAAACGTACAGAATATACCTTTAAAGGCTTGCTAACTGATTTATGTTCATTGTTATGTGGCAAGTAAAATACGAAGTAATAAAACAAGACTTAGAATATGGCTGGTACACCCATAAAATTCTGTTGGTGTTCAATTTGTTTGGTCTTCATAAAAATTAGGTTGATGATGATAGACATGAACATTTTTCGATCGGCAAACTATTTGTATGTGTTTTCGAACTTATGTTCTTAAATCAAAAGGATTTTGAAAAATGAGTCTCATCTGGTTATGAGATGGGTGAAGGTCAACCTTGTGCAGTTTCTATTACAAGTATTTAATACTATGACGATGATGATGACATGGTCTTGAAACCGCATAAAACATAAAAAGAACATGTCTCATTCATATCAATTATCAAAAAACTGTAAATTAAAGAAACTGTTTCATTTTTGTCAGGCAAGCCAGGAGGAGACAATCACCAAGGACAACCTGGCCAACCTGGCAACCCAGGCCAGCCAGGACAACCAGGACAACCAGGCCAACCAGGCCAACCAGGATTCCCAGCACAACCAGGTCAACAAGGAGGCCCTAACCAACCA
>NC_052114.1:5988683-5991160 GCF_012273895.1 Zerene cesonia
AATAAATGTTATTTGCAGTTAACAATTTTCTTTTTTCTTTATTACAATATTTATGGCAAGACTAGGTAAATGTGAAATAGTGCTGAATAAGAATTGTATAAATAAATAAACATTTTCATTTACAAGGAGTTATAGTTTATAAAAATCATTTATGTATTGGTATACAGATTACTGGCGATTGTTTAAATAAAAAAGTTATTTTTCATTCAAAATAATGCACAGATTATTAATAATAATCTTATCTTTGTGCACTGGCCCGCACGTTAGAACTTCAAGCCTATCGTATGCAATGCGACATGCACATCCGAGCAGAAGCAATAAATCGCATTTCAGTTTCCGACCCGAGCTTCACGGCAAGACATATATTATGCACGTACAACTCGGCGTGTCGAATAATTTTGTTTTTATTTATCGTTCATAAAGCAGTAAAGTGCCAGATTTTAATTGCTCCCTTTAGAGAGCTCATCAAAATTTTATTTTAGTCATTGCGTTTTAACGAGTGCAAGATCAGCGGTCACTGCAATAAAAAAGTTTGCACATCTCAAGACGCTTCCGAGAACTAGCACGAATACAAACAATTATACATCGCGTAAAATGGTATGGAAACGACGAAAATGTGATAATCAAATTGCCACACTAATATCTACAAGGCCGCAGAAAATGATAAATAAATATTAGGTAATGGTTCCGTTTTCATTTGCCAATTCGGAAAATTGTTATTTTGATTCGTCTGCATGGAAACGTCTGAAAATTTGTCAATTATTATTTATGTACATACAACATCAAAGGTCATAGCGATTGAATATTCATGAAAATTTATACAAAATTTACTAACGGGGAGATTTATTTTAATAGTCCTTATTTACGAGTCAACTGCTCAAAATGGATTGCAATTTTTTTTATTTCAATTTCTAAAATTTATGTACATTAATGTTATCGTCATACCCTCGTAAAAGTTCATTAATTATAGGAATAGGAAGAGTGTATAAAATCATTTTAATTGATCGTTACGTTTTAATTAAACACATGGGTAACTATTTTATAGAAATGTAACTATGTCTTAAAGACCCCTCATTATCATACTTTTTATATCAATGCATAATATTACGTTTACTAAACCTGAAACTTTATTATATCAACATATGTTATACGTTGAGGTTTAATGAATAAATGTATATCTTTCACGCAATAAATAAAAAGAAACTCATTTCTTGAATATCAAAAGAAATAACGTTACAAGTAATCCAATAACAATTAATTATCACTGCATTGGATGTTAAAATATAAGAAAAAAATTGGTCAATATGCATAAAATCAACGTTAATTTACATCTGATTCCATATATAAAGGTTCTAATTGTACACGAACACTCGCAAATGATATTCAAAGCCTGACCAATTATTCGTTTCCTTATAGTTGAACGATTTCATTGCAATTTGTTACGAGTAACGAATAAGGTAAACATTCAATTTGTTTATTACACGACTTGAAGGAACTTCGTCGAATCTGAATAAATAATACCACATAACAAGACATATCAATACACGTGAATACATTTATACAATCACGTTTCATTTCTAGTCATAAAAATTCGGATATATATTACGTGGAGTGTCTTATAAATTACAGATTCCACAAACGCACTGATACATTTGCAATATCTTATCTTATCTGACACTCAATAATATCTCCTGCATCAAATAACGGTATTGATGAACACAGGTTTTTCCATTCAATATTTAGCTACAATTGAGTAGTTTGGTTGTTTCCCTGGTATAATAAATGCATTAGATTATAGATAAAATAGATAAGTACTCTACTCTACATTTCAGTATGTTGATTATTGAGACAAATCGCGTAATAGCAGTGAAGGAAACATAAATAAAATATATGTTATAATTAAGAATCCTCCTCCAACATTTCTAAGCTTTCTAATTTCCTATGGAATTGGGAGCTTGGTTTCTCTTGCAATTGCGTTTTACAATTTCAGTAGTTACGAATCACCAACTTCAATTTAAAGGAAAATGCTTTCTTATCTGTTCTAGTCGTATTTTTTTCGATTCGTCTCCATCAAATCTCTTTTACTTTTTTAAAATTAAGAAGGGGGATGAAAAGGTTAAGGATGAAAAGGTAAATTAACTTACCGAACAAAACATCATCTGGGCGGTTTGTGGGTGCTAATTCGTGCCAATGTATGCTCGTCTCTTTTATATAATATTAGTAATTTAATTTTCATTCAAATCTACATTGAAAGATGGAAAAATTTCGAAAATATTTTTTATCGAAAAGTCTTCTTTATAACTTTAATAAGGATAATACATTTTTAATTTGTTGATATATTCTGGTGTTAATAACCACAGTAATAATGGTCGAACGTGTTTTAATTAATATAAATTATGAAAGCATATACTTAGTCTGGCCATAAATACTGTTACACTTAATTATAAAAAAATATTACATTTGAATTTCGAATCTGT
>NC_052114.1:5992160-5997906 GCF_012273895.1 Zerene cesonia
GACCAAATGGACCTAGTGGACCTGGCGGCCCTGGTGGTCCTGGAGGCCCGAACGGACCTAGTGGACCAAATGGACCAAGCGGACCAAATGGACCAAATGGACCAAGCGGACCAAATGGACCGAGCGGACCAGGCGGCCCAACCGGTAGTGGCAACTACCCAGGCTCTCATGGTACGTAGATTTTTTTTTATAACAAGTAAAACTAAATCAAGTATTTACTCTTCCTTGTCAGACTGACTCTAAATTAAACAAATAACTTTTAAGTAAATGACTTCTAAAATTGATGACAATTTTTAATCATTTTGTTACTGTTATTCTAGTTCAACGCATTCAAAGAACTTTCAAAAACTCCAGTGATTTGGCTTTAATACTACATAAGTCTTGATCTGATAATCCCCTACTCTTAAAGAAAACATGAAAGTCTTTTATTCGTATTCTTACTCTTTGCCTTAACAAATTTAATTTCTATGAAATAATAAAATAATAATATTGTGCTAACAAATTACGTATGTAATATTTTCAGGCGGTGGTTATTACCCAGGACAACCAGGCAAACCTGGATCACCAGGTTCACCAGGAAGTCCAGGATCTCCGGGTGGTCCAGGTGGTCCTGGGGGTCCAGGCGGTCCAGGCGTGACAGGCCCAAGCGGTCCTTCAGGCGGTGGTTATTATCCAGGTAAATTTAAATTTTTAACATAAATTAACAATAAAATCTCATAAAACTTTACAATTGTATCAACTCTCTCGTCAACACGTGTATATAAATAGATACAATTAATTAAATAACACCACATAACCCACATAAAATGAATCAATACAATATAAGAACGAACGTAAGAACATAATGGTTAGCTTTATGAAATTTACAACGTATAGTCTGATTTGAACTGAAATCTAGTGGGACAGCAGTACATAATTAAATCTGTGATGACTGTACCAAAATATTATGACAGTCATAATATTTTGAAATAAATGAACATTTTGTTCTTTAGGTTCAGGTTATTATCCAGGCACACCTGGAACCCCTGGTACTCCTGGCACTCCGGGAAGTCCCGGATCCCCTGGAGGACCTGGCGGGCCTGGAAGCGGATATTACCCTGGTTCAGGTAATGTAAAAAAAATAATTATGAAAAGTACTTATAAAAATTGATTGTCAATAATAAAACAGTGTTTAGATATATGACACGTTTAACTAACTAGCAGTCATTCTTCAATATACATTATCATTAAGTTTGCCTTCAAATGAATTCTTTTTTAGGAAGCGGTAGCGGTCCTAACGGCCCCAACGGACCAAATGGACCTAGTGGACCTGGCGGCCCTGGTGGTCCTGGAGGCCCGAACGGACCTAGTGGACCAAATGGACCAAATGGACCAAGCGGACCAAATGGTCCAAGCGCACCAGGCGGCCCAACCGGTAGTGGCAACTACCCAGGTTCTCATGGTACGTAGATTTTTTTATAACAAGTACAGCTAAATCAAGTATTTACTCTTCCTTGTCAGACTGACTCTAAATTAAACAAATAACTTTTAAGTAAATGACTTCTAAAATTGATGACAATTTTTAATCATTTTGTTACTGTGATTCTAGTTCAACGCATTCAAAGAACTTTCAAAAACTCCAGTGATTTGGATTTAATACTAAATAAAGTCTTGATTAGATAATCCCCTACTCTTAAAGAAAACATGAAAGTCTTTTATCTTATTCTTACTCTTTGCCTTAATTAATTTAATTTATATGAAATAATAAAATAATAATTTTATACTAACAAATAACGTATGTGATATTTTCAGGCGGTGGTTATTACCCAGGACAACCAGGCAAACCTGGATCACCAGGTTCACCAGGAAGTCCAGGATCTCCGGGTGGTCCAGGTGGTCCTGGGGGTCCAGGCGGTCCAGGCGTGACAGGCCCAAGCGGTCCCTCAGGCGGTGGTTATTATCCAGGTAAGTTTAAATTTTTAACATAAATTAACCATAAAATCTCATAAAACTTTACAATTGTATCAACTCTCTCGTCAACACGTGTAAATAAAATAGATACAATTAATTAAATAACACCACATAACCCACATAAAATGAATCAATACAACATCATGTATAATTATTTTTTATATTAACTGACCCAGCGAACTTCGCAACGCCATAGAACATTTACCCATTTTTCTTATTTTTCTTACATTTAAACCTTCCTTGGACTATTGTGAATACATCAAAAGGAAAGTTATCAAAATCGGCTCCGCCATTTCCGAGTTTTAATGAGACAAACGGACAGCAATTTCTTTATTTATAGATAGATAAGAAAAAATTTGCAATGTAGTCTACGAAGCGTTATGCAATTAAGAGGATATCATTTACACAAGTAAGAAGTGAAACAGTGCAAAAAATAAAAAATATACATAACTTAAATACTATGATATTGAATATATAACAATATATCTAATTTATTTAACGTACGAATGAGAATTAATTTAATACTATTTTTTCCAAGACTTCCTTAAAAGTAGAATCAACTAAAGCTCAAAATTGAAAATTTACAAAAAAAATACTTCAATTATTAATAAACAATGCCGGTAGCAATAAACATCTATTTGTTTCCTTATATTTTCTAGATAAAACGGACTTTGAAATTATTATTTAACCACCTTATTTTCTTCGTTCGTTTCTTCATTCTAACCATAAGGGGTTTCTAATGGCAACATAACATACAGGAACCTAAAATATGAAATATACATTCGCGCATGTCTTTCCCACGTTCTCTGTTTACATTATCACTATCATTATTTTTGCATTATTATATTTGATGTTTCTTTACAGGTGGTAGTTATTATCCAGGAAGTCCAGGATCTCCTGGAAGTCCTGGTGGGCCAGGTGGACCAGGTGGACCAGGTGGTCCCGGTGGCCCCGGCGGCCCTTCAGGCAGTGGCTACTACCCAGGTGGACAAGGTACTGTGACATCTGGTATAGAATTGTGAAATTGAAAAAATGTTAATAAATATTTCATTAACAATAATAACAAAAGCATTTTCACGTTTACCTCCTATAAATAGAGGGCGAGTAAAGGCATGTTAATTTGTTGACAAATAGTTTGTGTTGTTTATTAAAATGTTTCTTTTTTTGTTTTTATGTTATTAAAATATTTTTAAAATGTCATAACAAAACTTAAGATGGGAATTAATTATTATGCTTGCTTAATATATTTCTTATGTATTAATATTTCATATTCTTGTCGTTCATGTCCTTATGTATTAACAGGTTCAACTGGCTCGGGTAGTGGTTACTACCCAGGACAACCAGGCAAACCAGGTTCACCAGGCTCACCAGGAACTCCAGGATCTCCAGGAGGCCCAGGTGGCCCAGGCGGTCCAGGCGGTCCAAGTGGGCCAAATGGTCCCACTGGTCCAACCGGAAGCGGTAACTACCCAGGCAGCCAAGGTGTGTATGGTACATTTTTTCTTTTTAAAATTACAATTTAATGTTTATGTTAGAATCTCATTTTCGTCGTGTCCACTGAAAATCAGTGGAGCCCATTAAAGAAACTTAGACTAAGTTCCTTTAATGGGCTTAGACTCTTATACACTGAGTGGATCTCCTTTTATACTAGTTAATTCAGACTTTTTTTTAACACCAAATTATTTTTATCTCTCTGTATGTTGTTTTTAATTTTCATAATTGTATAGTACTATCACAGATAACATTATACTGTAATAGGTACTTAGTATTTTCGGGATTTACATAGAACGTTAACGTTGTCATTCAAATTATATATGTATATTGTACGATTTTTTTATTAGGTGGTGGATATTACCCCGGACAGCCCGGCAAACCTGGCTCTCCAGGAACACCAGGTTCCCCAGGTGGTCCGGGTGGCCCAGGTGGTCCGGGTGGCCCAGGAGGACCTGGAGGCCCAACTGGTCCTAGCGGAGGCAGTTACTACCCAGGCTCTCAAGGTATCATACTAAAATCTAAAAAAGAAATTAAAAATTGCATAAACTTTCTTCACGAATACAGGTAGTTTCGTAATAAATGTCTCTTCAGACATACAGATGTCTGTATGAATTTTAACAGTAAAATTCTGTATCATGACAAACACGTATCGTAACACATATAAAATGATGTATTGCATTAAGCATTGCCGTTATGATTAATATTTAGGAAAATATATGCACTTTGTTAGCTTAGCACACATTTTGAGTAATTATTAAAAAAATAAATAAATCAATGAATCGTATCAATAATGATGTAATTAATAATTGTTTCATCCTAAAACATGCATCCTATGAACTTCCAGGACAACCAGGTAAACCAGGATCACCAGGGAGTCCAGGAGCCCCTGGTGGTCCAGGTGGACCTGGGGGACCAGGCGGCCCAGGTGTGACAGGTCCAAGCGGTCCTTCTGGCGGCGGTTACTATCCAGGACAACCAGGCAAACCAGGATCACCAGGCACACCAGGAACTCCAGGCACCCCCGGATCTCCAGGTGGTCCCGGAGGACCAGGAGGTCCAGGTGGCCCTAGCGGTCCAAGTGGTCCATCTACTGGTGGATATTACCCAGGTTCTCAAGGTTTGTAACAATTACTTCAATGTATCTCTAGTATTAGTGGTAAAAAGTGCTATTATATCTGTTAAATAAAAGGTCCGCCCCGGCTTCGCCCGTGTCATGTTTAGTCTATAGGCTAGCATTCAGGAAATACACCATTAAAGAATTTTTGCCCTGAGATTTTCGCGTTCAAACAATCGAACAAACCAATCTTACACTTTATATAATTAGTAGGTTACAGGACATTTACACTACATTTACATTTACAGGACAACCAGGAAAACCAGGCAGTCCAGGATATCCGGGCACTCCAGGTTCACCCGGTGGACCGGGAGGACCAGGTGGACCAGGCGGCCCTAGCGGCCCAAGCGGTCCAAGTGGTGCACCCGGCGGCAGCTATTACCCAGGCTCTCAAGGTACCCAAGCGTTAAATTAATATATTAATATTGTCTGTAAGGTATAAAATTGATATGAAGTAAATAAGTAAAGAAATTAAAAAAAACAACTCATAGAATAAAAAAAACTTTTTATTCCTAGGTGGATACTATCCAGGACAACCAGGCAGTCCAGGCTCACCAGGTGGACCCGGTGGGCCAGGTGGACCAGGTGGACCAGGTGGACCAGGTGGACCCGGGGGACCTGGTGGACCAACTGGAAGTGGCAGCCATTATCCAGGTGCTTATTATTATTAAGCTTTTATTTTAAATGTATATAATGAATGAATGAATAAAGCTTTATTGTACACACGAATAGGAAATATTTCAAAAGCACAGACTAAAAATACAAGTTGCACAATAGGCGACCTTATGGCTACAGAGCCATCTCTTCCAGGTAACCAAAACAAAGAAATAATAGATAGAGAGCGCATAGGTAGGTGGTGTATACTATAGATATAAGTTTAATTAATATAGAGTAACTGGATGACCGAGCTTCGCTCGGTTTAACTTCCTGAAGTAAGATTGTTTATAAGGGTTTTTTTCCAAGATCGTTTAGGCATTTTTAAATGAACACGTGCATTAAGAAGCCACACAAAACAATATAAACAATTAGTTTAACCTCAAAGCAAACGCTCATTGACTTCGTTACTTAACAACGCCATCTGCTGGAACTTTAATTATTCGCCAATAGATATCAGGAAGAGTCATAATAAATTGGAACTACTCAAACGCCACCTATTTGTTAAAAAAGTAAGTTTAAGTCGATAAAACA
>NC_052114.1:5998006-6016846 GCF_012273895.1 Zerene cesonia
TTTATCATTGAACTCTCTAAATCTTGTATTGTTTGTTGGTTGTTGTTCGAATGTAAAAATTGTTTGTTTGTCATTTATTTGTTGATATTTCATTAAATAACATTTTTTCCTAAATTAATAATTATCAATTAATGTAACCTATGAAAATAAAGATATCTAGTTACTATAAGTTTCCAGTAAAACGAGGTGGGAGCTGGCAACACTGCGAAACGGAACGGAATGGAATGCCACGTGCGGAACGGACTGGGAGTAATTGGTTTATAGTCTGTGGTGGGGTCTGTGGACTAAATACAGAATGTATTCGTAGATGATCTGTAGCATCTGATTTTTTTTTACTTTTCATTAGTACAGTAGTGTACACTTGGGTCTTGGACTAATATTTTAGTACACTGTATGTAGTTGTAGTAATTGAATTATCAATTATCAAAATCAAATATCAATGAAATACAGTCATTAGTCTACCGGGCAGAAGAATATTATACATACTATTATTCTCACTCTCGCTCTGGCACTTGAAACCGGCATCGCTTTACCCGCGCGTCTTCGCGCAGCATCAATAATTTGTGTGAAGTGCTTCGGTGCGGAATTCTAGTTTAAATGAAGAACCATGTCCTACTATCATGCGTTTGATATAGCTCTACCCAGATAGAGTGATTTTGCGAACGCCTGCTGGATAGCTGTCACCTAGCACTTGACGGCATTGCACTTGGGAGTCGGATATTGGAAGCGGCCATCTTGTGTTTTAAGGAATATGGCGGTTAGTCACATTGGTTTATCTGAAAAAGTTTTTTAATTGGGAGTGTTACTAGAAGGTCCGAAGTGTATATTTTTTCATGATTGACATGATATATTAAAAATGCGGCTTTTTGTATAAAGATAGTTTGAACACGTTTACGTATAATATAGGTTTTAGGTAGGCGTCAGACTCGGAACTTGCAATCTCGAGCCGCCTTTAAATTTATTGATTTTAATTAAGGAATTAAAGTTTCTCCAATATGATGATGTATACGGTAAGGCTTTATTATCTTGCTTTGATATCACACTTTAATTTTAAATTAACTTATTTCATAATTAAATCCATATTCATAACCTAAAATATAATTTGCACTGACTCTGTTGCTAAGAAATATTTCATAACATTTTCAAAGTTAAATATTTTTATTTTGTTTTATGTAGGAACGGTTAATTCAGGCAAGACAAAATGATATGTTATTTATTTTAGCTTTCTCAAACAATCTTTGATTTTTATACAATCGAAGAGACAAATATAATTAATAAACGATATTTTTACTTTATAAACTTTAAACCCATATTGGGAACCCCTATTGGGTTCGAAATATGTATGTTGCAGACAAGTGCTTATATCGGCCATTTATTTGATAGATCTTAGTTGGCTGGCATCCGCCAACTATATGCATGTTTAATATATGTAAATAGCTTTGATAATTTTATTTCGGACTGAAATGTATCTAAGATTCATGCATCTGACCTCTTTATCTGACCTATCTTATGGTATTGTCACATTTTTGAGTTTGAATTAAATCTGTTTATTTAAAATAGGTAAAGTCCTATCCGTTCCTACTAATGTTATAAATGCGAAAGTTTTTAAGGATGTGTGTGTGTGTGTGTTACTCTTTGCGGGATACGGACTTACACAGTTCAAACCACAGGGCGCAGCTAGTAGAGACTAAAGGCATCAGTGTCTGACTAATCAATTACATCCCAATCTTCACTTATACATATACCATAATTCTAGCCATTTTGTAATGTATTGCAGCAAGTAACTTGTGTACTTACATACTTAAATATTATTTTTAGGTAGGAGTTAGCTGGCTATTGAAAGAAATATTTTCTTTTGATGTGCTCTTTCTTACATGTTCAATCATTTAATTTACAATTTAGAGATCTAAAAACTAACAAGGATTCCTATACTTAATTACTGATCATAGCATTGTGTAAAGAGTGAATTTTT
The DNA here is from genome assembly GCF_012273895.1 of Zerene cesonia. Taxonomy (NCBI): domain Eukaryota; kingdom Metazoa; phylum Arthropoda; class Insecta; order Lepidoptera; family Pieridae; genus Zerene; species Zerene cesonia. Next base: position 5,999,979 of record NC_052114.1, read on the forward strand.
GAAACTACTATGTGCTCTTAAAATGATATTAATGTCACTTGTAGTATGAATACCAGTAGTAGTAAAGGATTTAAAGTATAGGTTTGGATTACTCAGAACTGTAACTCTTTATAATCTACCTCTGTCACTCCTGTGTATGTAAACAGATTGTGCTTGCACTGAAGCATTCGCTGCCATCTCATTGGATTGAAAATATTGAACCTGTAATAATCATTTTTTATATGCATTAGGTTATAATATATAATACACCTATAGACATATAACAGCTTTAAAATCAGAAGTGGCCTTTACGTAATTTCTTTTAATACACATTCTCTCCATTTAACAACTTTCTTGTCCCTTGTATTATACACAGTATTTCACTTTCAGGTTTATTTTAAGTTTACTCAATATAAAAGTGTTTTGAATACTGTAAATGACTTCTAGGGTCATTGTACGAATTTCATTCTGTGAAATGACTAGTTCTTTTATTGGTTTTAATATAATTTATCACATTTTCTTTATTATAGGGAACTAGTACTGAGCAGGACACTCGCTTCAGTGACAAGGAGAAGAAACTAATGAAGCAAATGAAGTTTGGTGATTGTTTAACACAACAGGTAATAAGAGTGCTTGCAATTTGAATACCCTTTAATATTAAATATCTATACTAAGCAAATATTAAAAATACTTATTTTAAATTTATGCAGGTGGATATGTCCAAGGTGAAGCTGGATGTTTTGAAGCCATGGATCACTCAAAGAATCACCGAAATACTGAAGATGGAAGATGATGTCGTTATTGAATATGTCAACAATCAATTGGAAGAAAAGGTGACTTAATATTTGTATTTATACTTTATATCGAAAAGTAATGTATGTAATCATTGCAGTTTCTTTGCAAAATTGATGTTCATGAAATGTGCGGGAAGAGCTGTTGAGAATAAAAAGAAACTGCAATTGAAGTATTTTTTCAATTGTATATATTGATTGCGTATGGCTATTTTTATGGTCGCCGGTTAGCGTGCCGCCGCCAGCCAGCAGCCCTCGCCGCCCGCTGCCGCCGCGCGCCACTTCATCCTTGCGGAGGCCATTAGCATTTCCAATCGGTATTTACGGGGAAATTTAGTACTTAATGCTAACTCAGTTAATACTTTATCCGACATAAATGTTCGCCTCACAAGGAACAAGTCTAAATGTGTATGTCATATGCTCAAGGCCTTCAGAGAAAGACATGACTCGTGGTATGGAAGTATCCCCGTTAGGCTTTGCGGTCAGCATAATGTGGTTGTGTTCGCAAAACCCTTACAGATGCGAAGAACAGAAGAAAGAAGCGTAAGCAGTCTGCGTGCGTCGATGCTGTTCTGCGTTCCGGTCAGCGTGCAGCGATCGTGACATCGCGTTTCGAGTTCACATCGCGGCGTCTTCATGCTGTCTTCTCCTCGCTGCTCAAGCCATCTCAACATCACAAATAACATTTTTTATGATGTATATAATGTTTCAAGCTTCCCTGCCCGAGTCATTTCGTTTTGCTCGTGAAACAACATTTCCTAAAAGAATGCACTCTGATCGCCTTCCTGAATTTCCAAAATATGTAAAGACAACAACAAGAACATACAATACAATGAGATCTTGAAAGAGGCTGTTAAGGGCAACCATTAGGAATTTTGGAATGTTCTGATGTGTGGATTATTAATGATGTTTTTTTTTCTTTCCCGATCTGTCTCCTCACCCCAGTTTCCTTGCCCCAAGAAGATGCAGATCAATTTAACGGGATTTCTCAATGGCAAGAATGCAAGGCTGTTTATGGGGGAATTGTGGGAGTTGCTGCTGAGCGCCCAGGCCAGTGAAAATGGAATACCTGAATCATTCACTCAACAGAAGAAAGAAGAAATAAAAAAGAGGATGGTTAGTATTGAATGCTGATATGATTGTTCTTTTCTTTTTCATGAAATTATAGCTATACTATAGTATATACTAGCTGCGCCCCGCGGTTCGTATTCCGTAGGAATATCGGGATAAAAAGTTGCCTATATGTTATTCCAGTTGCCCACCTGTCTGTACCAAATTTCATTGCAATCGATTCAGTAGTTTTTGCGTGAAAGAGCAACAAACACACACATCCTTGTAAAGCATTTGTAGTATTAGTGGGATAGGATTTTCAACCAAATGAAAAAAAAGGAGGAGGTTATCAATTCAACTTAACTTAAATGTTGTTGCACTTAATAAGTTTTTATTGGTTTAACAGGTTTTTATTATTTTTTTTCTTATTTGAAAGCTGGTGCCTTCCATGTCAACCCATTAAAATTTGGTCTAGATCTGACAATTTGAAGGCGCTTTAGTTTTTCGTCGTAAATTATTATTAAAAGAGAGTTAATCTTTAACAGGAAGAACAGCAAAAGGACAAGGAGAAGGACAGAGACAGACGTCGCTCGCGATCTCGCTCTCGCTCGAGGCGGTCGCGCGACCGGCGTCGCTCCAGATCCAGATCGCGAGATCGATCTAACGATAGGAAGTGAGTGCTTATCTTTGTACTGATACTTAAGTATTTTATACATTTTTTTTTGTTACTGACTAAGGCAATCTTACGGCTATCGTACGTAAATAAATGACACAAAATTATATTTGCATGAAAATAACAATAAAATTATATTATTGTGTATGTTTTAATTATTACATTTAGTTTTAATACAAGTCCCTGAAATTTTATAGATCTGTTTGATTTGTGGTATGAAATAAAGAACTATGAAATGTTGGCAATTTATATATTCTGATATTAAATATACTGGAACCCTTCTGAACATTTTCTTTTGCATAGTTTTTCACACGACGTGCTTAACTTACGACAGATGTGTAGGTGTTATACGGTATCTTAATCACATACAGTGCTGCTTTTAAATTTATTTAAATTATTTTAATTATTCCATTTAGATTCAATAGTTATCTTATTTATTTTTATTGAAAAGGTATCGCAGTGGCGGCAGCCCTCGTCGAGGCCGGCGTAGGTCACGAGACCGCAGCCAGCCGAAGCCGTCGCATGTCGATGAAATTAAACTACCAGAACCAAAAGGTAATATATTTTACATACATTCTAAATTTTACTAAAATATCTATTTTCAAGTTATAATGAGGTCAGACAACTGTCCTGTGGATATTAAGCAACAACATTCCATTTTATGTCCAAATTAAGTCCTACGATCTAAAGATCTCATAATATTAATATGAGTTTTTTAAAAGCATATGAGTTTGACACACTAAGACATTTTAATTTGGCATTTTTGTCATATACATATATATTCCTAATCTCATAAATTGCCCATTATTTATAATTCTCGTAAGTTATTATAAAATTATCTCTTTAATTTTTTTTTAATATTTTTATTAGAAAACGGAAAATCCCCAGAGAAGAAAGAAGAAGTTGAAGTTAAAGAAGAGAATCACGTGGAGCAGAACAATCATATAAATGATGCCGTGACAGAGGAGCCAGTCCCAGAGAATCCAGATGCTGAAGAAAAGAAGGAACCTGTCAAGTCAAGATCTGCATCGCCAGCTCAGTAAGTACATACGCAAATAACTAACTAAAAAATGGGTCAATGAAATTGGTCAAACCAAGTTACTATTTTAAACAAGTTGCGAAGGGGCCTTGTGTAGACCTAGAGGCAATCAGAGATCATACAAAGTGATAAATATGTACAAGTTCTAAATCTTACATTAAAATTTCGAATTAAGGCCATATTATACTTAGGAATCTAGTGAAATTTTAATCCTCCCATGAAGTCAAATGGTAAACACATGTTCTATGCTAATTAACTATGACTAATTTTTTGTTTCATTTATCAATGAAAAAAAATTAAATAAAAAAATATTTGACTTAATAAATGGAGTGACAATTGTAAAAATACGTAATAAAACGGATGTATTATTTTCTTTTTTTTTAATTTTTTGTTGCAATACAGGTCTGTAGCCGAAAAGGAGAATGAAGAAAAGCCAGCCGAGAAGAAAAATCGTTCCGACAGCGAACGCCGTTCATCGTCAGCGTCTTCACGTGAGTAATTTTTTTAATATTTTATTAAATTCCAGTACTTGTGCTATTAGACAAGTCAGTATGGATTGAAACAAATAAATATTCAAAAATGGTATTGAAAAATAATGCATTTATTGCTTTGGTTTAGTGTTACTAATAAAGTATGATTTATTGTGTGATTCAACTAAGAAAAGGATTGTCGACTCAGCACCATTTTGTAACCTTAAACAGGTGTTAATTCAAAATAATGAATTGTCTAAGTTAAGCAATAATGCTTGTATTTAACGAAGTTAAATATCACTACATTGTATAAAACAAAATTTTCCTTCTCTGTCCCTTATATTGTTAAAAAACTTTAAAACTACGCAACAGATTTTGATGGGATTTTTTTTTAATAGATAGAGTGATTCAATAGGAAGGTTTATATGTATAATAACATCTATTAAACAACTCCGATTAACACGGGCGAATCCGCGGGCAAAAGTTAGTTATATTATAAACGGTAGCAAATCTTCAAGAGCAATGAGGCTTTTTTTAGGCCTAAATAAATTGGTCTAGGAGTCAGATAAAATGAAATATAGTTATATAATCTAAAATGGCTTAGGGTTGCTAATTTAATCGTATTTTTCTTTTGATATAACGTAACGATCTCATAATGGAACTATAAATATAATCGGCGCTCCTATTCTTAGTCAGATCTTAGTGTAATTATCAAACATCTTTCAAGTCCATCTCAAATTTCATAATAATCAGTATGGTTAATGGATTTCATATTATTCAGGTGGAAGTATTAAGAAGCCAGCGTCGCACAAGAAGCGTCACTATCGCTCCAACAGAGACTCTTCTACTAGTGTGAGTCCGCGCCGTAGCTCTCGTAGAGAAAGGTAAACTTTCTTATTTATTTGCATATAAATCCCTTTTGCGCAGTCAGTTATTGTGCAGCAGTTACAACGAAAATATAATTACATAATAAATATACATAAACAACCTTATCCTTCTTTATGGTATTTTCATATACCTAATCCATTTAAGTGAAGGAAAGAAAATTTGTGCTCGATTTCCAAGTCATGTCTAACATATAGTAATAAATTATTCCTGTGTTTTATTGTTATAAAATTTTTAAATTGTATTGGAATCATTACCAACGACGTGGAAAATGTGTTAATTTGATTATATTTGTAGGAGTAAGTCTCGTCATCGCAGCAGCCGCAGGCGATCCATCGAGCGGCGTGAGCGAGACCGCGAGCGTGAAAGAGAAAGGGAGAGGGAAAGAGAGAGAGAGCGCAGGCGGCGGGAGCGAGAGAGAAGAGAAAGGTTTTTATTTTACATTTAGTTATTATTATTATTACTAGCGAACATCTTTCCATACTGGTGCTCGTGCTTTTTAATTGTTAAATTTTACATCCCATTCATATTATTGAAACCTTGTCATTTAAAAATGTTGTATGGGCGCCAGTTTTTATTAAAATATATATTTTGTTAAATATTATAAAAATTTACCCATTTAATATTTTTAGCTTTTTAATTTTGTTTTTCTCTCATAGAGTATTATTTTATTTATAGACCTCTCGATTAAAGTTAGTTTAAGTGTTAAAAATTGGTAGATGAGATAACGTAAAACGGATTCAGGTCACGCGAACGTCGACGATCGCTTGAAAGACGTAGAAGGTCCCGTTCACGCTCTCGACGACGTTCTAGAGACAGGTAATAATTATTTCCTTCTTTTTTTCATCTTCTTTCCTTGCAATCCTTTTATATTGTGTTCATATCATTCATTATTATGTTTTTTTTTAATTCTTTGCACTTGGTGGAACGTACCATCAATTTTTATTTATATTAGAGGAAAGTATATTAAAACAAAATTATTTAATATTGAATTAAAGGATTAAATATAAAAGACACAATAACAATTATTTCTTAGATATTTCTATTTAAAATACATATATACTTATTTTCTATATTGAAATCATTAAAATCATAATAATTTAAATTGACAATGCAATATGGTAATTTTAAGTTGCTGATACAATGTTGTTTAATAATCCAAAAGAGCATTGTTAAACTAATACCACTTTTTTATCGTCCATTATGAAACATGACATTTCTATATTAAAAATATTGTAAAAACTGTATATAAACAACATTTTTATAATAACAGAGGATACCCACGTACCATTATTGAGCAGAACTGACAGTCTTTTTTTACATTGGTTCAACAACTTCAACAACTTCTGGATAAGTTTCGTTTAGCATATATGCCTGTTAAAATGACAAATGTATATATATAATAGAAAATGGTGTTAGTTACACTATTTATAGCTCAAGAACGGATTGACCGAATTGGATGAAAATTTGTGCAGAAGGGGGAGGGACATAAGATATAAAAAAAAACATTTTTATTCCTGAAATCCTACGGGAACGGGAACATGCTAGGTCCGGATCTAATTTTCCTGCGAATACCCGGGCAATGCCGCGGGCGGAAACTAGTATATTATGAACATAAAACCTATCATCATCATCATTATCACCACCGGAATCAAATCGGCTATCTAGGTCTTCAATAGACATGTAGCTTTTCATTATTGATTCTCAGTAAACCTAACAAAGAATAGTAATATATATTGAACTTACTATAAAAATAACACTAAAGTTCTTTACCCACTTACTTGCCTCCTGGTGGTAGACACGAGAGATTACACAGCACTTGTATTAATTTCATGCCAAAAGAAAAATATGTACTTATTCCGCCTAAGTGTAACAATTTTAATAGCATTATTTATTAAGATCCGGATATTTGTACATTTTTAGGTAAAATATGTTCAATTATTTTTTCCCGAGAGTCGTATAGTGACAGCTTAGATTTTCCAGAAAACTTGTTTGTATATCAGCGTAAAGTTTTTCTTTCACATCGGTTATATGAAATCATTTGATCTTGAAGATAAACCCCTGACATATTCTCATTATAACGCAGTATAGTCAAGGGCTTCAATGCTGTAAGACCCTGTTTACTGTTCACTTCTTGCATCCCATCAGGGAACTCTGTCGATATATATTTTCTTTCCATTTACCAATATGGACCCCATTTCTATACCGCGAGATGTTCTCGCTTTTTTTTCAGTTACAAATCGTGGATTACCCTTACGATTTTTGTTCTGAATGCTTGTACAATAAGTTAGTCGACTCAACAGTTTATTTGCTAAATTATATGAATTATAAAGATTATCCATATAGATTGAATGGCCAACGTCCAATTTATTATCCAATAATTTTTTAACAATTTTATCTATGTGGAGCTTTCCAGCTGTTTCATCTTCTGTGCCGGTATAAACATGGAAATTTTAAATCAAGCTATCTGGTTCGGCCAGAAAGTATAGTTTGATGTCATATTTGTGGCGTTTTTCTTTTATATACTGTCTAAAAAATATCCGGCCACGCCACATAATCATGGACTCGCCTAAAAATAGGTTCTTACCTGGATGAGATATATTGTCGATTGTATTATTGAAATTGTCAACTATTTTTTGACATTTTTTTAGACGCCTAGCAATGACGTCATCCGGGAGTGTAAAATGTAAAGAGCGTAAAGTAATAAAAAAATCTGTTTCGTGACATGTATTTTGGGAAGCATGATTTATATAACCAGTGAACCTTCCAATAATCTGTCAATTGATTCATTTTTGCATTGCCCGTTTGTAACAGCAGTCTCAAAAATGTTTTGAGCTCTTCGATCGTCAACTTTTTCCATGTTGAAATACGTGCATGACGATGTTCACTAGAGTTTTTCATACGTGTGTGGTATTTCTTTGTGTACTCCACGATCTCAAATAGTCGCCATAAAAAAAGATAAAAATAATTATTGGTTGTGAAGGCGGCTCTACACAGCTCTGACTTCCGAATGAATGGTATTTCTTTCATTGACGAGGAAGAATTACTCTAGTTTGTTGTTGATCCTTTGGTGGCAGGTGGCAATATATTTAAGCTGACTACCACTTCGTAAAATCTCTTGATCTGCCTATTTGATAAAAAGGAGAAAAAAAAACAACGAACAGCATTTTATTTAACCGCTGCATGGTTTACAGGTCTCGCGACCGTCGCCGCTCTAGGTCGCGTCGCCGCTCGCGCTCTTTGCGCCGCTCCGGGCGTCGCTCTCGAGATAGACGCTCCAGGGACCGACGCTCTAGGGACAGACGCTCTAGGGATCGATCCAGGTGATGTAAAAAAAAAACTAGTTCATAAATTAGTGATTGGAACTTGTAAACTTATTTTTCTAATACGATTTTGAACAAATATTATTGTAACGATAAAGGGAAAATTATGTATGTATTGTACTTGACGTAAAAAACGGTGAAAGCAAAGTCCTCATTTGATATTTACTGGGCAATTTTCTATCAAAATGAAAAACTAATCTGTTTTTAATTTACAAAACAGGGACAGGAGATCGAGGGATCGCACTAAGGACAGAAGATCAAGAGATAGGAAGTCCCGTGACAGGAGATCTAGCGACCTTATTAAAGAGCGTCTAGAAAAATCTGTCTCAATACCGCGTAAAGGTAAGCTGTTTAAGACTAATCTAAGTTTAATATAATTCATTTATACATTATTTAAATTATTTTATTTATCAATTTTTTGTAATTGTTGCAGAAAATCTAGACAAACTTTGCCCTAAATCGATAGAACGGGTTTCTTTACCTCGAGAAGAAGCAAAGGTTCAAGTCTCTAGTTCAAGTCGAGAGTCGTCAGTTGCTAATGACAAATCTGCCTCCCAGGAAGATGTTTTGGCAAAATCTGCTCACATGTCTGATGAAGACGACTTTATTCCCATACCTACACTGAGAGAGTATTCAAAGAGCCTAAGTCGTACTCCTTCTCCATTTGTCAGGAGACATAGAACATCCAAGAAATCAGATAGGTCTGGGGATGAGGCGTCAGAAAAAGAGCAGGCCGAGCAAGAATCAAGGAAGCAAGATGTCGAAGAAATGAAGAAACCGAAACGGAAAGCTAAGCAATCGGAATCTGAAAGTGAAAGTAGTGAAGAAGTCCCTAAGACTAAAGGTAAGGCCAAACTCAAGCGTAAAGAGAAAGCTGCGTCAAAAAGATCAAAAAAATCCAAAAAAGAAAGTTCTTCAAGTGATAGTGACTCTGACGATTCTTCGTCAAGTGATTCAGAAGATGATAGGAAAAAGAAGAGTAAGAAGACATCCAAGAAAAAGTTGGCAAAGAAGTCTCGCAAGAAGAGGGCTCGTTCTTCGAGTTCCGATTCTAGTTCAGAAGAAGAGGTGAAACATAAGAGCTCTAAATCCAAACAAAAGAACATTCCAGAAGAGTCAGATAGTGATAAAAAAGTAAAGAAACGTAAAGATCTAAGTGTGGAGCGATCAAAATCTGATAAAGGAGATATTAAGCAGGGCAAGTCTAAGAAAAATGAAAACTCGGAAGACTCAAATGAAGATACTTCGGAAAGCGATGAAAAATCAAACAGAAAGAAGAATAAGCATGATTCTTCATCAGAAAAAGATGTAAGGCGTAAGAAATCAGATGCTGCCAAAGCTATTTCTCCTGAAATATCCAAATCGCGACGGGAAGATAAATCTGCAAAACCGAAGCAACCAGAGGAGATAAAATCCAAATCTCGTGATGATACTGAAAAGAAGGGCAAGAAACGTGAAAAGGAAGATTCATCATCCGATAGTGACCAAGTGGCTAAGAAAAAAGCAAGAAAGAAGGTATCTGAGTCAGAATCTGACTCTGAAAGTGATGAGCCCAAAAAATCCAAAAGGGCTAAAAAGCACAAGAAGCATTCAAAGAAACATAAGAAGCATAAGAAACATAAAAAGGCATCCAAAAAGAAGGATGATTCTTCTGAAAGTGAGGAGGTTGAAGAGGAAGATGAAGGAAAAGTCAACAATGAGGACTTGGAAAAAAAACTTCGCGAAAGAGCTCTTAAGTCTATGAAGAAACAAACCAGTGTTTCTGGATCCGACTAAATGAAGTTTTACCCAAGTTAAAATTTTTTGAGTATATGTTAATACTTACATATGTTGCGTACAAACAATTCATGAATTTATGCAACGTAATTTGTATTATCCATTTCATAGAAAAGGTATGAATTATACTTTAAATGTTTGTACCCACCTCACAAGTGTAGAAGTAATGTTCTGATTTACACTGTAAACGAGAAAATGGAAACATGTGTAATTTTTAAGATTGACTATTTCTTCGTTAGTAATAAAGTTTGCAAAATAGAATTGTTTCTTTTATTTTAAAGCTTTTTACAGCTTATTTCCGAATTTTATTAGACTAGTAGGTAGATAAAAAGAAACGCAAATGATTACCAATTTATTAAATCTTATAAGATCCTATAGGATCTATAGTCGGAGAAAAAAATAATAACAAATAAAAGAAGAGATAATGATAGAATTAAATTAATTTTATTCAACGTTTTCTTTGGTAAAACAACACATGTAATAAACACGCACCAAATTTTTAATTTTCGGATATTTTATATTTATTATATTTTATTTGACAAAAATAGTATATCCATATTCCACATAAAATAGTATTCTATAAAATATATTTGAACTCTCAAGATTGTACTTTCTATGAACATATTTGTCTAGCTTGGTTTATTTTACAAAGATCAACGTCTAGAGTAGCCTCTGTAACCAGTTACCAAGTTTGGTGTTACCCCACTGCTGTAAATATTTCCAAAACCGAGCTTTTTATTATAATATCCGTAACCGAGATGATTCGCCTCATTGTAATATGGGTTATTATAACCGTAATAGGAACTTAAGCCCCCATTTCCTCCATTCCCACCATACCCTCCATAGCCTCCGATATTATTAGAATATCCCCCGAAATTATCGCCTCTTTGAAAGCCGTAATCTTGTCCAATATAACTTGGGTTATTGATATCATACGGATACCCGTTTTCTCTCACGGGATTGTAACCTCCAGCTTTTGAATCATAATCATGTCCATTGCCTACTATACCATTCCCAGAAATTGTGTAGTCATAGCCACCTGGATAGCTTCCAGCCCAGTCGTAATATTGGCGGGAGTCTAAAACATAAAAACGTGTAAAAATGAGTCCATAAATTCTAATTTGCTAATATTCAAGAATAGGAGAAGTACTCACAGGAACTGCTCGCTGTTTTCAAATCTAGATTAGTAATGTCTTGAGTCTTTGAGGATTTTGTATCTATAGGTAGCGATGCGCATTTGCATACGGCAACCAGAGTGTAAAACATCAAAATTTCGTATTGATAAAATGTGTCCCGAGCCGCCATCTGTAAATTTCAAAATGTATATTTTTGGAAATTAGCTAATTAATTAATTGTCACAAATAAGACAGGAAAAATAAAGAACAGAAAGTAGTCCATCGTGAGGCGGGTTCCCGTCTTTAATGTGTACGAAACATTTTTGAAAGATATTTAATTTATCACAATTAAATATCTTAAACAGTTTCAAACATCAAAAATTGCAGAAAGATATTTAGTTAGTAAGATATTAAATGCATGCTCTTTCCTTATCAAATCCAGTGAAATTGATCGTTTATATTTGATTTGAAATACTGGCCATATTTACCACCGTCACAGTGGCGTAACTACAGGGTGGCAAGTCTGCATCCCATGAATTTGCACTGCACAGCCACAATGTTTATTTATTTATCTAATACTGGTTTTTGCCCGCTGCTTCGCACGCGTCAATTCGAGAGTAGTTTAATATATGTTATTATACATATAAACCTTCCACTTGAATCACTCTATATTAAAAAAAAACCATCAACATCCGTTACGTAGTTTCAAAGATTTAACCATACATATACCTATATACCTTATAGGGACAGAGAAAGCGACTTTGTTTTATACAATGTAGTGATGTGTCTATATTAAAAAACATACCAAGTTATTAATATTTTAGGTATATAGGTACTTTTTCGACATTATAGAAAACACTTTTTAAATGCTATTATATTTAGTATAGTACCTAAGTACGTAGCTGATTCTTAGGCAAGTTATTGTTTTCTTTAAGAGTTATAAAATTGTATGGTGACTCGTATTGAATACGGAAATTTGCGTTAAATAATTAAAAGATAACGTTGCGAACTAAAGTTCGTAGCTAATTACTTCGTGAAGGTGAGGCTGATTTGCTTGACCCTCAATGAACCAAGTAACATGACAATTCTAATGTATTCACAATGTAAAACATGTTTAAATGATCCAAATTGATTGTTAACTATTTCTGTATTAATATATTAAGGACATTACCTATTTACTTCAATTGACTGACGGAGTGATATTGTAGAAATGCAATTAGATTTGTGTTATTAAAGATTATTAGTGTTATTGTTTCAATATAATTTTAGAACTTTTATGTCACCTTTTCATTAAACTTTATTGAATTATTTTACGTTTAAGAAGCACTTTAATGTCACTTATTTATGTGTCAATTTTGCGACGGCTCGAATTAATCTTTAAAATATCAGTTTTTTATAGCAACAAAAAAAGCATTAAATTAGATTTCTGGAGTAAATTATTAACAATTATTATATACTCACATTAGTTTAGCTCTACTGTGAAGCACCGAATGATTACAACAATAGATGCGCTTTATGCGTTTGTGTATGTTGTTTCCGACTTTATAAACGTGGGAGTTCTGTCGTACAAATGAGAATACTGACTGAGGCTGTAATGAGACTGTTTGTAAGCAAATCGGCCTTCTGCAGATGCCATGACGCACAGCAATTTTAGCATAACACAATGTGTCGTTCAACACATAAACCTTAGATGGTACCTTTACCGGCAGCTAAGGTCACTGAAGAGCCTTTTATGAGTGTCTATTTTTATCGTTTATTAAATACTTCTGAACAATAGATATTTAATTATACTTGTATTTATGTATTACATATCTCTTCTATATATATATATATATATATATATATATATATATATATATATATAATACTCTTGTCGCAATGTTAGTTACTACACTCCTCCGAAAGGGCTGGATGGTCATGAAATTTTGTGTGCATATCGGCTAGGTCTGAGAATCGTCAACATCTATTTTCCATACCCCTAAACCATAAGGGTAAGGCAGAGCAGCTTTTGCCTGGTCACATAGTAGTATATGCTTATTCTCCAGTCCATTTCAATGAGTACTTTTTCATATTACCTAAACTATTCCCCTGCTCAACTAAGAAATTACATCTTTTACCTTCTTATAATTACAATGGATATTTTATGTACTTTTTTTAATTTCTTCAACCTCACCAATCAACATTGATTATCATTTCAGATCAACATTGATCAAATTTGATTGAATCTACAAATGTAGCACTAATGAGCAACGTTACATTTACTTGTTAATTTTTATATCAGAGGTAATTGAATACACAAAAAAAAAAAACTTAAATAGTGACGCCAAGGTTCGTTCTATCGCAATATTTTTGTAAAATATATATCCAGTGTCACTTTCACAATTAAATAATCATAAAATTGTTCCTGCGAACAAACAACTTTAAAAAATACCAACACAAATATACTAATACTTCTAAGTATACTAGTATCATGTCAAAAACCCTCCTGCTGGAATTGTCAGTTGAAAAAGGAACAAGTAATGCATACTGTTTATTTATTTTTAGATTTAAAACTACAGAAATTCGATTTTGCTTGAGGAACTTTATATAAATTTACTAGAAGAATGGCAGGTTTTAATAGGGAAATTATTACTCTTGCGTGTTATTCTCTCACGCTTCGTTGCGTAGACATATATGGACAAGGTTATTTATTTAGTTAGTCGAAACACTTTTGTAGAGATTAGTCTTTGAGAAACTGCTAAGTATTTTTTTTTTGTTTTAAACATATAACATACAGATAATATAACCATACAGACCGAATTTCTGTACAATGTAAAAAAAAGATGCTTATTTCCCAGTAAGGCGAATGAAAAAAGTGAAAAGACTGAGGTCTAAGGTCCAAGGTCTAAGGACTAAGGTCATACAAAAATCGTTGTTTGTGAACTACCTACACCTATATTTTTCCGAAGTTAGTATGTTAAGCATTTTTCTGGATGTTGGCAGCATTAGCTGATATCGACTCCCACATATAAAATTAAATTGTTTCATGTGCTCTTAAGAAGAGTATATATAGAAAAATGTTAAATCGTGGCGATCCTTATCAGGATAATATTATCACATGAATAAGTGTACAAAGTTTGAATTGAATCAGTAGGTCAAAATCGAGTCTAAAGAAGTTAAGTTTCACACAAATATATAGGTGAAACTATTAAAAGCGTTATTAATAAAAAAGGATGAGACCAATCAATGTAAAGGTATTTTATTTTATGATTTTAAAATATTAAGTTTCATAAGAGGGAAATAATTATTATCATAATAAATTAGAAAATAATTATAATTAAATAAATAATTAAGTTTTTTTTATTTATATTCACCCTTACGATAACATAGGCAAGCTGCCTATGGAAATGTGTTTATGGTAATTATTTGTTAAATTCTGTGTAATAATTTTATTTTCATTACTTATGATAACCGAACTATTTTGAAATTAATAGATAGTTTTTAACGTAGAGAATGCCTATGCCTATGCCTATGCCTATACCTTACTAGCCTCGCCTACTGATTTATAAGATACAAGATACGTAATGAAGATGCAATTAACTTGATGATAGACATGAACAAATGTCTTAAAGCGTTCAGAAGAAAACTGAAAGCAATGCTTATTTATTAGTGTTCCCTCCCTACATTAATATATTACTTACTTCTGAAACAAGGTTTTTCTTTAATAATTTCTTTGTTCTCATCTCTACAAATAATTAAACTGTAGTTAGTCTTCTAGTCTCTTTGCTGGATGGCTTTTGATGGAACTTTTTTGTTATAAACCCTCGGAAAAATATTGGCTATAATTATTTTTGGTTGGTGCTTAAAAAAGGAAAGCAGAATTTGAACAATTTGATATAAATTGTTAATACGCTTATGATGAATGTGTAGGTTAAGATGTGCGGAGAGAGTGTTAAGGAATATAAATTAAAATGAAAGTCTATATATTTTAATTATAAATTTACTTTACTCTATTTTTAGACTTAACAACAACTTTACATTATACATATAATGTGCCGTTAAAATTATACATAAAAGTTGAGTAATTCGTATATTTTATAAAATATCTTTCGATTTTCTATACATCAAATAAATTTTAAATATACATATTTTTTGTAATACAATTTTCAGTAATTTGGGCAAATGTAAAACAGCAGAAGTTACTCAACTTGAAAATTTCGAAACCGTCCAAGTATAAATCGGCCAGTTCCAAAATTTTTACCGCTTATCCCTTATTGAACTACTTACAATTAAAATATTCGAATTCTATTTATTTAATTTTTCGTATTTAATATAACTTTCTTTTCAGCTTTTTCGCCATTAAGAGCGCGTGCATGTACCGCAATTCGGCGTAGATTCTTCTTGGGAACTTTTATTTCGTTCATTAATAAGCTTTCGAGTTCTGGTAGAGACTTAATTTCTTTTAAGTCTGTTAAATTTACACTACGACCTCCACCAAATCTGCCCAAGAATCTATAGATGTCTCTATTAGCTTGGCACTGAGCGCAGTTGTAAGATACTGGTACTGCATTGGGGAAATTTTGTTGCGCTGTTTGCATATCAGTTGTGCTCCCTGGACAGCTTGGAACAAAAACTACTGGCAGAAACCCTATTATACCATAAGGTGAATAGTATTGATTCTGATTTGTCATCTGACCTTGAGAGATAGCTGTACTACTGCTGTTATTGCCTGGATTAAGAAGGTAGCATGGGCATGACCCTGGACTAGGGACGATTGGTAGTGGATATGGAATAACATAGATCGGGAATGGTGGCATGTATTGACCTCCCGGAGGATAAACTGGAGGTTGTACTCCTGTTCCAGAAGGTGCACCAATTGAATCACCACCTGCAAAAATTAAATTACATTATACATTATAACATAATAAGAATATCACACATTTTAATGTAACGTTTACCTTTATTTTTAATAATATATGGTTCTAGCAATGATTATCCAAAAATAACTACAGAACATTTATAGGACCAAACAATTAAGAATAAAAAGAATTGTAATGCCTTATATGCCTGTACATTCCCTTTAGGACGCTACAAAATGCTTGTAACAGTTTTTTAAAACTTTGTTGTTATTTTTGTTTTATTGCTTTTGAATATGACGAATTTTATAATGTCTGTCTTAATTGTTGATCAGTGGAGATTTTAAAAACAATTGATTTTTATTTCATTCAAATGAATAATTAATTATAACAAACCTGATTGGCCTGGAGTGCCTGGATAGCCTGGTTGTCCGGGTTGACCTGGATATCCAGGTTGTCCTGGTTGGCCGGGTTGCCCTGGCTGGCCTGGGTAGCCTGGTTGGCTAGGTTGTTCTGGTTTTCCAGGTTGTCCTGGTTGGTTGGGTCCTCCTTGTTGACCTGGTTGTGCTGGGTATCCTGGTTGTCCTGGTTGGCTTGGTTGACCTGGGTAGCCTGGTTGGCCTTGTTGTCCGGGTTGACCTGGTTGATTAGGACCTTCTTGTTGACCTGGTTGTGCTGGGTATCCTGGTTGTCCTGGTTGTCCGGGTTGACCTGGATAGCCTGGTTGGCCTGGTTGTCCGGGTTGACCTGGATAGCCGGGTTGGCCTGGTTGGCCTGGTTGTCCTGGCTGGCCTGGGTAGCCAGGTTGGCCAGGTTGTCCTGGTTGATTAGGTCCTCCTTGTTGACCTGGTTGAGCTGGGAATCCTGGTTGGCTAGGTTGTCCTGGTTGTCCTGGTTGTCCTGGTTGTCCTGGTTGGCCTGGGTAGCCCGGT
>NC_052114.1:6017846-6043097 GCF_012273895.1 Zerene cesonia
GAGTTACAGCTCTGAGTAATCCAAACCCATACTTTAAATCCTTTACTACTACTGGTATTCATACTACAAGTGACATTAATATCATTTTAAGAGCACATAGTAGTTTCAAAAATTCACTCTTTACACAATGCTATGATCAGTAATTAAGTATACGAATCCTTGTTAGTTTTTAGATCTCTAAATTGTAAATTAAATGATTGAACATGTAAGAAAGAGTACATCAAAAGAAAATATTTCTTTCAATAGCCAGCTAACTCCTACCTAAAAGTAATATTTAAGTATGTAAGTACACAAGTTACTTGCTGCAATACATTACAAAATGGAAGAATTATGGTTTATGTATAAGTGAAGATTGGGATGTAATTAATTAGTCAGACACTGATGCCTTTAGTCTCTACTAGCTGCGCCCTGTGGTTTCAACTGTGTAAGTCCGTATCCCGCAGGAATATTGGGATAAAAAGTTGCCTATATGTTATTCCAGCTACCTACGTACCAAACATCATTGCAATTGGTTCAGTAGTTTTTGCACGAAAGAGTAACACACACACACATCCTTAGAAACTTTCGCATTTATAACATTAGTAGGAACGGATAGGACTTTACCTATTTTAAACAAACAGATTTAATTCAAACTCAAAAATGTGACAATACCATAAGATAGGTCAGATAAAGAGGTCAGATGCATGAATCTTAGATACATTTCAGTCCGAAATAAAATTATCAAAGCTATTTACATATATTAAACATGCATATAGTTGGCGGATGCCAGCCAACTAAGATCTATCAAATAAATGGCCGATATAAGCACTTGTGTGCAACATACATATTTCGAACCCATTAGGGGTTCCCAATATGGGTTTAAAGTAAAGTAAAAATATCGTTTATTAATTATATTTGTCTCTTCGATTGCATAAAAATCAAAGATTGTTTGAGAAAGCTAAAATAAATAACCTATCATTTTGTCTTGCCTGAATTAACCGTTCCTACATAAAACAAAATAAAAATATTTAACTTTGAAAATGTTATGAAATATTTCTTAGCAACAGAGTCAGTGCAAATTATATTTTAGGTTATGAATATGGATTTAATTATGAAATAAGTTAATTTAAAATTAAAGTGTGATATCAAAGCAAGATAATAAAGCCTTACCGTATACATCATCATATTGGCGAAACTTTAATTCCTTAATTAAAATCAATAAATCTAAAGGCGGCTCGAGATTGCAAGTTCCGAGTCTGACGCCTACCTAAAACCTATAATATACGTAAACGTGTTCAAACTATCTTTATACAAAAAGCCGCATTTTTAATATATCATGTCAATCATGAAAAAATATACACTTCGGACCTTCTAGTAACACTCCTAATTAAAAAACTTTTTCAGATAAACCAATGTGACTAACCGCCATATTCCTTAAAACACAAGATGGCCGCTTCCAATATCCGACTCCCAAGTGCAATGCCGTCAAGTGCTAGGTGACAGCTATCCAGCAGGCGTTGGCAAAATCACTCTATCTGGGTAGAGCTATATCAAACGCATGATAGTAGGACATGGTTCTTCATTTAAACTAGAATTCCGCACCGAAGCACTTCACACAAATTATTGATGCTGCGCGAAGACGCGCGGGTAAAGCGATGCCGGTTTCAAGTGCCAGAGCGAGAGTGAAAATAATAGTATAATATTCTTCTGCCCGGTAGACTAATGACTGTATTTCATTGATATTTGATTTTGATAATTGATAATTCAATTACTACAACTACATATAGTGTACTAAAATATTAGTCCAAGACCCAAGTGTACACTACTGTACTAATGAAAAGTAAAAAAAATCAGATGCTACAGATCATCTACGAATACATTCTGTATTTAGTCCACAGACCCCACCACAGACTATAAACCAATTACTCCCAGTCTGTTCCGCACTTGGCATTCCATTCCGTTCCGTTCCGCAGTGTTGCCAGCTCCCACCTCGTTTTACTGGAAACTTATAGTAACTAGACATCTTTATTTTCATAGGTTACATTAATTGATGATTATTAATTTAGGAAAAAATGTTATTTAATGAAATATCAACAAATAAATGACAAACAAACAATTTTTACATTCGAACAACAACCAACAAACAATACAAGATTTAGAGAGTTCAATGATAAAAAAAGGCCCAATGAGTCCAATCAAACTGACTTTTCTTTTTAAAATTTTAATGTTACCAGATGCGAACTTTCTTTAATTACTAGATTTTTTGTAATAAAAAAAAAGCTTTTTGGTTATAATATAATAAAAATTGTTTTATTAGCCTGAGCCTTAAGCGCTTATTACACTTATATAAATTTAGTGTCTTCATTTATAGCAAATTTAGAAACTAGAGGCTTATCAGGATCACACTAGTTTTACACATGTTTCTGACCAAGATATCCCCGAAAAACATTATATTACTCATAAAAATCAACTATAAGTATTCAAATAAAATAAAAAATTGTTACTAAAATAACCGATAACACTGTCCTAAATTCGTTTTTAATCAGAAACTTTCGATTTCAAAAATTAGGATACGAACTCGCTGGATGCGATTATTTACACTTTTCTAAATTAAGTGACGACTATATTTTGTGTTCTATAATAAGCGCTCAATACATAATTTTGAAAATATAATTTTAAGTATATACGGAGACGAAAACGCCTTTGAGATTATTGATTTTTCCATAAATTTTTGTTTTTTTTCTATTATTTTATAGCGGGCAATTGGGTTGTTCGCCTGGTATGCGATCACCACCGCCCATGAACCAAAGAATAGGACCAACGTATACAATCACGTCTAGTATTTCGGGTAAAGGATAAGGATTAAAAAAAATTAATGGATTGACGACTGGAAGGAAGGAATGGACTGGGAAGTGCGCGGAAAAGGATAGAGGCTTATTGCTCCCCATTTATCGTATGAAACACAGTAGCATGCTACTATTTCACGCTCGTCCGCTATGGGGGGTCACAAAATATTAACAGAGTTAAATATAAGAAAAAAGTTTGAGGTACGATGTACCTACCTTTGTTTTTGATTCTGAAAACTATGTTTAATTCGAAGAGGAACTTAACCAACTTCTTAAGAAGAAGTGAGACAATTGCTTGATTCCGTCTTATACTACTCTTTCATCCATCGTGTTTCTCAGCTTTTTTTTTTTAACTTGTTTGTTCATTAATACACACACTTTAATCTACTATATAAAAATAAGTCGGTTTTTCCTTCCTGACGCTATAACTCTAGAACGCACCAACCGATTTCCACGGTTTTGCATTCGTTTGAAAGGTCTCGGGCTCCGTAAGGTTTATAGCATAGAAAATTCAGGAAAAAAAGTCAACGGAAAAACGGGAAAATTTTTCACATACAGCCATCTGGTGGCGAAACGGAGTTCGCCGGGTTTGCTAGTTCCTTATATTTATTGCGTTTTAAAAATGTGTATCGATTTAATTACCATTGATTACCCCAGCGACTAAAAGGGTTTTTATGATTTCTTAAGTTAATTTTGCATTTAAGGTTCTTCCTTATGTAACACTCAATAATTAAAGTATATAATGTAGGTTAAGGTACTTAAAATCATTTAAAATTACATAAGTTGCTTATTGTTTAATTTAAAATGAGTGGCTTATTTGGCTTATCGTTAGTAAGATAATGGTGATAAACTTTAACATTAATGTTATCATCGTAACGCATTTATTACGCCAAAGACGTTTGGAATAATATGTACAATTGTCCTATCGTATAATTATCCAAGAACATTGACTGACAACGAAAGTACAGGCTTTAAGCTAGCATACTTAAGTTCACAGCTGTTATCTGTCACTGTCACTTGAACGAATTTGTAGTCAACGATCCACGCATGACGGCGTGAGCGATAGATAAGGTCGTTCGAGTAACGAGTTAGTAAAACTGGAATCTCAATAAGAAGTGGTTGTGCTGTAAAATGTGTATTATACGATTTTTCACGTGTGAAGCGTTTAGTGCGCATAAAACTAAAGAAATATTGGATAAATTGCGACAAGTAGATAACGATGTTTTGGATTTATCCACTGAAATTTGCTATCATGTTGAACTTGCAGAAGGATGTGACTATCTTAATATCAATCAAATAAAAATTTTGCAGTGGTTACTTAGCTCTCCTTTGCAACCACATTCTTTAAAGAACGAATCAGTTTATAAGTTCATCGATGGTAATCAGATTATTATTGAAATAGGACCAAGGTAAAAGTTTTATTTTAAATTTTTACTGTTCAATACAGATATATTCAAGATTATGTCTGCATATTTATATACTAAATTAATTTTATGATTCATAGTTCTAATTTTAAATAAAATATCCTGCATGATATTGAATTACTTCCTTTTTATTGAAAAGTTTACCTAGCCACTATAATTACACAAAATACTAATACTGATTTAGGTATACTACTAGGTAGGAAGCTAGGTACCTTCAGTGAGGGCAATTGAATATTTACACTGGTATACAGTCATTTTGTTGCCAAAGATATGAGATTGATTTTTGGTGTATTTATACTCACAATTCATAAAACTACTAATGGTTTTGTAAGATTTGCTCTCGTTTTCTTTCTCATAATTTTTAAATATGATATATCAAAGTAAATAGAGAGGAAAACATGTTACATTTGCATAAAACACCTTTTAAAAGCGTTTCTTTTATAATTTTTCAGAGGACAATTTTTTTTTAAAGACAAGTAGTAATTAATTGTTCTAAATACAAGATACGAAAAAATCAAAAAAAAAAACAGCACAATCAGTACTTTCATGAGTATGTTCGTGATTTAGGCACTCAAAAACATAAAATGTTATATAATAAATAAATCCAGGGCATCACGAAAAAAAAGAATTGTAGAGCTGTCTTATTTTACAGTCCCAGCTACGTTCCAATGAAATCTGTAATTGTGATGCATCCATTAAATAAGTGTCTTGTGCTGTTTTAGAATAAATACTATTAAGAGTTAAGTAATTAAGACCTGTATTGTTTACAGACTTTATTGTGTCTTAATAAAAATTTTTTTTAGGTTTAACTTCTCAACAGCTGACTCAAGTAACTCTGTACAAATATGTGAAAGTGTTGGCCTCCATGATGTTATCAGACTTGAAGTGTCCACCAGATATCTCATTAGTTTCCGTAATACTAAAAGTGTCAGTAAAAGCTTATTTGAAGAATTGGCAGCACCATTACATGATAGGATGACCCAGTGTATATACACCAAGGAAAATCTTCCTCGTCATAGTTTTAATGAAGGTCTACCAAAAGATTTAGAACCTTGGTATGTTGTGCCTCTCCAAAAAGAAGGAATGCCAGCAATGGAAAAAGTCAACCAAAAACTAGGTATTTAATTGCATTCAATAAAAATATGCATTATAATGAATTTATTCGTAGTTACACAGGTATATTTCCTTTAACAATGAAAATTAATTTCCTTTAATATCTAATATTGTAATTATTGTTAATACTACCTTGAATGGAAAACATAAATACAGTTTTCTACTTGTTACAAAATACACATATTGTCTAAGTTAATTTAAATTTGTGTGTCAAATAATTACTTATCTCAATTCTATGCAGGGTTGGCGTTTGATAGTTGGGATATGCAATTCTATATGGACCTATTTGTTAATAAACTAAAGAGAGATCCAACTAGTGTTGAATTATTTGACCTTGCTCAGAGCAATAGTGAACATTCAAGACATTGGTTTTTTAAGGTGAGATCTATGAGTTCAATTGAATATTATAGGAACATGGGATATCTTTGGTTTAAAAAGAAAACAAAATCGTTTTTAAATCTTTTTTATAGGAGCCAAATATAAGGTTTAATTAATATAAGATGCGAATAATCATAAATAATTATTTTTCTGCTATAGTAATGTAATTTTGAACTTGTTTACGATAAATTGCCATTGCTTATCAAAATTACTGATGTAATATACACTACAGTTAATGGAATAGTTTTTCGTAAGATAAATATGTATTATTTTTAACCACCTTTTTTATTGCTTATTGATAAGATCTATTATTTATAATTTTATAGATCCATGTAATTACTATTTACATAGTAACAAAACTTTTATCTTTCAGGGTAAAATGATATTAGATGGCCAAGAGGTCAATGAATCTTTAATTGATATGGTTGCATCAACACAAAAGTATTCAAATAACAATAATGTAATTAAATTTGGGGATAATAGCAGGTAATTCAAAGAAATTTACTTATTAATTATTGACTCTCCTTATGAATTGTGAATGATTTGAAGGTGTAATTTTTAAAGGATATTAAAAGATATCAAAAATATTTATCATGTATTGTGTCTTTTGGTGGTAGATCTTTGTTTATATTAAAAAATACATAAAACATACTTGTTAATAGAACTGAAAATAATTGCATTAAAAAAAGAACTGCATTTGCTTCTATCTTTCATAATTATAATATTTCACTTGCATTGATATTAAAAAAAAAAACCTTTAAAAGCTCTGTTGAATATGCTCTGATAATTTTCATTTTAACATAAGGGTATATAAAGAGTTATGTAACTTGAGAAATTTTTAAAGAATAGAAAAAATTTGATCACGAGGCGGAATTCGAACCCGCGTTATTGGCCTAACCGTAGCAACGCCTTGCCTCTCGGCCACCCGTGATCCCGCCACAGTAATTGAAGTTTTTTTTTTCTATTCTTTCAAATATTTTAAAATTTCTAAGCATTTCAATGCTATAAAACTAAAAATTAAATGTTATGCAATTTTTCTTTTTTTTTAGTGCTATAAAAGGTTTCAAACACACAAAATTACGGCCAAGTGATGTAAAGGTCCCATCTCAAGTTATATCTGAACAAACTGAATCAGATATAATATTCACAGCGGAGACCCATAACATGCCTACTGCTGTGGCCCCATTCAGTGGAGCGACAACAGGTACGGGAGGAAGAATTAGAGACGTTCAAGGTGTGGGCCGTGGTGGACATACAGTAGCTGGCACTGCTGGATATAGTGTTGGGAACTTGTTGATACCAGGTGAGCAGTCAATGAAAGTATTATGCTGTTATTTGTAGCTCTGGAATCATCTATCATCTATCACTAAACATGTAGTTGAATCTTAGATTTTAATTATTGCATAATATATTGAATGCAGGATTGATGTTTATTAGTGGGGACATAAGTTGGATTTAAATAATATCACGATATAAATGAGCATTGAATATTCTCTAAGTGAATATAATAAATGATGCAATGTAGAGCTTCGATTTTAATACCGACATTATCTATATATATCATAATTGTGATTATGACGCCATATTATTATGTTTGCACGAAAACAATTTATTCATAACAACAAATTATTTCGTAAAATTTACAATCACTGTTGATGAGATGTTTATGTTTAATATATAACATAATAAATTATATAGCTTGTAAGTACAATATACATGACTTACAAAATTGTTTTAATAGCATTTAACGAAACTTTTGAATATTTGAAAAATAAAAAATTATATAAATAATCTTGATCTTCATGGTCATGGGGCTTGATTGGAAAGTGTGTCTTTGGCCGTATTGGGGTCAACCGATTAGAAGAAAATACTTAGCTATTTCTCTTATAAACATTAGGGATATTTTATGTTCATTTGGTCGTTTTACTTTGGGGAACGGCGGGATCGTCAAAGAAAACCAGTTGGGTTGCTTTATACATTTTTTTTATAAAAAAAAGCAAAGAAACATTTTCACACATTTTACATCATACACATCGGAGTTCACATTTAAATTTATACTAGCTGGGACCCGCGGTTGAAACCGCGTAAGTCCGTATCCCGTAGGAATATCGGTATAAAAAGTGCCTATGTGTTATTTCAGTTGTCCAGCTATCTACGAAGCAAATTTCATTGCAATCGGTTCAGTAGTTTTTGCCCGAAAGAGTAACAGACGCACGCATACATATGCATCCATCCTCACAAACTTTCGCATTTATAGTATTATTATTCGCCATTAGATGTCAGGAAGAATCATAATAAATTGGGACTACTCAAACACAAGTAAGTTTAAGTCGATAAAACACGAATAAAACACGAATATGACATTTTCTAAAAAAGTTTCTCGTTTATAGGTATAAGATAATGTACATAATTTTAATTTACGATTACATAGTAATTCGATCTACTTAGGATATGACCTACCCTGGGAAGAAAAGGACTGGAAATATCCCAACAATTTCGCAAGCCCTCTGCAAATTATAATCGAGGCGAGTAATGGAGCTTCTGACTATGGAAATAAGTTTGGTGAACCACTTGTATCAGGTATCTGGATCTTTAAAATAAGGTGTTGATGATAGGATAAAATTAGTTTTCAATTGATTTAAATTTATTATATAAATAATACGACTATAATAAAGTAATGAACGGCATTTGATTGTCGGTCTATGTGAAATGAGAGATGAAACATTTATAAAATTATGAATAATTTAGGCAATAAAATATAGTATAAATGACATGGATATAATTTTGTTGTTATATACTTTTTATTCTTTCTTTTCATAGGATTTGTTCAGTCGTATGGATTGGTAAATGGTGATAATATTCGCGAAGAATTCATAAAACCAATTATGTTCAGTGGTGGTATTGGATATATGCCCCATAATATGATTAAAAAGAACAAGCCAGAGAAAGGTAAACAAGGTTTTTTTCTAAGATTTTTTTCTCAGTCCTTTTAAATTAAGATTTTTACGCGAAAAGTAGCGAATACTGTGTTAGAACTGCTTTGTCTACTGAAGAAGTTTATCAATAAAAAGTTTTCTTAATATAACTATTATTATTTAATAATCTTTATTTAATGAAGCTAAAGAGTCCAGATTATCTTAGACGCTACTGGTTAAAATTGAAAAATTATTTTTGGGTTGGATAGCTACGCTTCAACCACCAAGAGCAATAATAAAATTAAGAATATTGCGAAAATGGAAATGTTCTGTGGGTCGGGTAAGAAGAATTATTTAAATAGTGTTTTTTTTTTGCTGTGTAGGTATGTTTTTAGTAAAAGTGGGCGGTCCAGTATATCGTATCGGAGTGGGAGGTGGGGCCGCATCTTCCGTGGCTGTACAGGGTGGCGATTCGAGAGATCATGCTTTGGACTTTGGAGCAGTACAGAGAGGTATTCACATATTGAACTTGATTCCTGTTTAAGGAATCAATATTATACTTGAAATTATTATACCAATTACAAATAAAAATTAAAAAATAATATATGTTTTCTAAAGGTGATGCTGAAATGGGAAATCGTCTTAATAGAGTTGTACGAGGATGCCTAGAAGCTGACATAAACCCTGTTGAATGTAAGTTTCTTTCACATCAGTATTTCATCTTATCAGTATAATTCATCCAGACAAACTATATTATTAAATCACTAATTTCATTTAAACTTTTAATTTTAGTAAAAAAATTCCAATTTTAAAAATAAACAAACATTTTCTGTATCGTTTTTCTAGAAATGAATTTATTGTGTTACTTTTTTGCCAATAACTCAGGTGACAATATATGTTGTCATAGAAAATATTATATAACAACTGTGGTTATTGACAATTTTTTCCAGAGGGTGTAAAAATATTATAGTTATATCTATAACATATGGATTTATGAAAAAAAAGATTATCAGCCGTCTAACCTTTTTTATGTCCCAACTAATATAGCAAATAAAAAATATTAAAATTTCAGCAATCCATGATCAAGGTGCTGGTGGCAATGGTAATGTGTTGAAAGAGTTAGTCGAACCTGAAGGTGCTGTGGTGTTCACTAAAGAATTCCAATTGGGTGATCCCACTATCACAACACTAGAACTCTGGGGTGCTGAGTACCAAGAAAACGATGCTTTACTGTGTAAGAAGGAAAATAGGAATATACTTGAAGGTAAGCTGAGTTGAATTTTAAATAATGGTTGTTGATATGGTATAGTTGCATACAAGCATTTTAATTTGTGTTATTTTTTTATGCAAAGTTTATGAAGTTTTTAACGGTTTTAATTTTTATTGCTAACTAATGACAACTAGTGGACCAGCAATTGAGGTAAATATAAAATTATATTTGTAACTATTGAATGCTTTTATTAAGTAATTGTTGAATTTAATTACATACTATACCCTACTTAATTAATTTGAGATGGAATTGATGGAAAATTTAAACTAACAATTATAACATTAAGTTATTAAGTTAAGACGTAAAGTTAACGTAAAACATTAATTTGTTGTTTCGTTAATTTTTGGAATAATTACAAAATTATTCTAGAAATATGTCGACGTGAGAGATGTCCAGTATCATTTGTCGGCGAAGTCACCGGTGATGGTTACATGAGCCTTGTCGAAGACTCCTATAACGACGCGTATATCAAGAGATCTGATAGACAGAAACCAGATGTTGCTTCTAAAATGCCGTATGATTTGCATTTGGAGGCCGTTTTAGGTTTGTATTTTTCTTTTTCTTTCAATCAGTTGTATTAAGATTACATTAATATATAAATTTAACAGCTATATTCTCAATTTTATTAATATTTACTAATGTTTGACATTATGACCATTAGTACCATAATTTAATATATTATTATATGCCATTAGCAGTATGGCTTCTAATCAAAGAATCTCTTTGCAGGAAATATGCCAAGAAAAACATTTAACTTGCAATCTGAGAAGAGAACTAAATTACCTCTTTCCCTGCCACATGACATCACAGTAGAAAAAGCTCTTAATAGAGTATTGAGGCTTGTTAATGTGGCCAGCAAACGCTACTTGACAAATAAAGTGAGTTTGTCCATATATATTTTTCTACCTTAATAGCATTTTATACATTAATATTTGTAAGTTTAAAATGCCTATTTTATGATTTATGTGATAAATTCTAAATTTTCAATTAGATTATTAACAATAAATTATAAGGTGAAGCCAGCTTGTTGAACAAGATTAAAAGTTTATGATTTTTTTTTAATGTATGATAGGGAAGCGCTTGACTACCATCTCGCCTACTGGTAATCGTAGATGTAGTCTAGGATGGAGCGCGCTTCCCTAGAAGGTACCTGTTCACTCTAACTTTGAAGATCCCAGATAATTTTTATCTATTTTGTACTGTTACGTTACTATAACATGCATTTTCCCAAATGCAACTTAAAGTATCATTTCTGTAGTAGTACGTTATATGAGCATTAACAAATTAAATTTTTTTAGGTTGATCGTTGTGTTACTGGTTTAATAGCACAACAGCAGTGTGTAGGACCGCTTCACACTCCGCTAGCTGACTATGCTATTATCGCTTTATCGTATAACGACCTTGTTGGCTCAGCAACTTCTATTGGCACCCAGAACATTAAGGGCTTGTTGGATCCCGCTGCCGGTGCCCGATTGTCGCTTGGCGAAGCTCTCACTAATTTGGTAAGGATATAATACAAGTTTATATACAGATATAGAATCATCGCTATAGAACTTGTATAAAAGATTCATCATCATCATCCTCCTTCCTGCCGGCCTCCTATGAGGGTTAAGGCTATAATCCACCACGATGGCCAAGTGCGGGTTGGCAGATGTCACATGTCGTCGAACTGTATAAATGATTCATTTCATAAAAATAATATATTGCCCTATCTAACATACGTAAAAAAAAGTTAATTCAAATTGTTTTTTGTTTTGCAATGATGGGTGTGTCAATAAAAAAAAGGTTATTTTAACAGGTCTTTGCGGGTATATCAGACTTGGAAGACGTGAAGTGTTCCGGTAACTGGATGTGGCCGGGTAAAACCGGAACGCAGGGTGGCGCTCTAGTGATAGCTTGCAAGGCTCTCACTGTTGCTATGGCGGAGTTGGGCGTGGCCGTTGACGGAGGAAAGGATTCTTTGTCTATGTGCGCTAGTGTCGATGGAAAAACAGGTAATTATATTGTATATATCTTAACAAGATGGCTTTTCTTAATGTTGTACACTGTGAAATTTCACTTGTAATATTATAATATTTTGATGATTGATGATTGATTGAGATTTTAAGTATTTAGTTATTGTATTTTGGTAAAATGAAATATATAAATAAGGTTTCATAGAGAAGTGTAATTGTTGCACAATACACTGCTCTTCTGACAAATATCGAATTTCGATTTCTTAACACAAAAAAAAAGCTTTGTTGATATTTTTATATGAGATACAAAGGTAATTATAATGTATTATTATATATAATCTGTTAAAGCACCTTTGCTTTCAGAAGATTTCTATATATAATTATGAAATGTTAGAATTATCAGATAACAATCACACATTGAATTTTTATTTGCAGTCCAGTCTCCAGGCACGCTAGTAATATCAACATATGCTCCTTGCCCTGATATCACAGTAAAGATCGAACCAGCTCTTGTTAAAGAAGGGTCAGTGCTGGTTCATGTTCCTGCTTCGCCGGGACAGTATAGGTGATTATTATTTGATAACATTCAACATAAGTATTCTTTCTTCATTGGAATATGTATAACAATTTCATTATCCTTACCTTACTACATACAGAATAATATATCTATACAGAAATAAGTTCGTTCTGGGTAATTGAACATACAAAAATGATATTGCCGTTATTTCCAATAGATTTAGATTTCAGTAAAACTGTATTTAATCAAAGTGATAAAATATTATGTTTCATGCTTTTAGAATTGGCGGTTCAGCTTTGGCACAATGCTATAAACAGCTGGGCGATAATCCACCAGACTTGGACAATCCTAAAATATTAAAATCATTGTTCAAAGTAACACAGAAACTACTCAAAGGTATAGTTTTTAAAATGAGAGTATACAGAGTATTGTTCTCTATAAAATTTTGTAAAAATATGGCAATTATATTTTTTTTTATTTTTAGAGAAAAAACTTCTATCTGGTCACGACATTAGCGAAGGAGGTTTTATTACAACAGTTTTGGAGATGGGTATTGGCGGGATTCGTGGTTTGGAATTGGACATACAAGTGGATTCCCAAGTATCACTTATTAACACACTGTTTAACGAAGAACTTGGTATTGTAATAGAAGTAGATCAGAATGATACCCAATACATCTTGAATGAGTATAACAAGAACGGAGTTAGTGCTACAGTGATTGGCAAAACTGGGAAATATGGCATGCAATCAGACGTAAGTGCCATAATGCATTCAAAATATACACTTACAATATAGTTTATTATTCGTTGAGATTTTTGGGAACATTTTTTACAAAAATTGTTGTATACCATAAATGAGTATATAATTAAATACGTTAATTTTAGTTTATATCGGAAATTTATTATCAAATGAATAGAAGTTCTTGCCTAATCACTCAGTTTACAAATCAGTCAGTTAAGTGTTATATTAAAATTGTTAAATTAAAATTAATCGTAATGAATTAGATCTTCTATCAATTTATTCACCTTTATACATTTTCAAATTCTACCTATATATTATGCTTATTGTGTATTGTAAATATTTTACAGGTGGTTGTCAAGGTAAACAGGCAGAAAGTTCTGGATTCAAAACTAATCAACGTGTTTAGAATGTGGGAAGAAACTAGCTACCAGCTGGAATGCTTGCAAGCTAATTCAGAATGTATAAAACAAGAATGGGATGGTGAGAATAGCGTTGTTAATTATTATTCTTTTTTATGCCCAGATAGTACAAGATTCTTTTTTCTGTTATATATATTTTTTTTTAAATTTGCAATTGTTTGAACGTGATGATTAAGCTATTTGTTTTTTTATGATGTAGGTTTGGAAAAACGTAAGGGTGTAACATACAATGTCACCTTCGACCCCTCGGCGGCGGTTGTCAAAACTAAGTCTGTGAAAGTTGCAGTCCTGCGTGAAGAAGGTATTTCTTATGAATAATATTGACAATTTTAAATTATTTGTATAACATTTTGTGACTTCTGAAAATCAATGAAATTTTGTTGTTTATATGTTGGTTTGTTTCTTTTATTTTTATAGAAGAATACTGGATTAACTACTGGACTTATTGTTTTTGTATTTTTGGCTTGTAATAAAAAATATTTCTTTACTTTCATATATTTATCAATACAGGTACAAACGGTGACCGCGAAATGATAGCCTCTCTCATGATGGCGAACTTCGAAGTTTTCGATGTGACTATGAGCGATTTGCAATCGAAGAAGATCACACTAGATGCTTTCCAAGGATTAGTGTTCCCTGGCGGATTCAGTTATGCCGGTGAGTTATTACTGTTATTGTATTATAAAACATAACGATTTTGTATTACATAAGAAAATATAGAATTTCATGTCTATTTCTATTAAAATTTATATATATTATGAAACTGCCGTAATTTTTACAATTTTGAGACTTGTACTAAACAAATTTGAAATGTATTTGTCTCTATTGTTGTCTTGTATTTCGTTATTGAAAAAATAAATATCTTTTATATTCTATTTGTAGATACTCTGGGTTCAGCCAAAGGCTGGGCAGCTGGTATCCTATTCTCTGAAGCACTATACAATCAGTTCTTGCACTTCAAGAATAGAAACGACACGTTTTCACTGGGCGTGTGCAATGGTTGCCAATTGATGGCACTCTTGGGCTGGATCGATCCGGAACAAAACAACACGACCGTTCGCAAGACACAAATATTCCTTGATCACAATTTGTCTGAGAGGTAACATGCTGTAATAAAAAAATAATATATATCTATAATGTATTAACTTCCTTTGTAAAATAGAATTAAGATAATATCCTCCCAAATATTGTAAATGCGAAAGTGTTTGTTTGTCATTCTTTCACGCCGCTATAGAACGATTTTTTTTTTTTTAACTAGGATACTAGTCATTCCCATCGGAATTTTCTTGAGTAAAAATATTCATAAGTCTATTTTTTTTAATAACAAAAAATCTTAACCATAGATTCGAATGCCGCTGGAGTGCAGTGAAAATTAGCGAAGACACCACAAAGCAAGATGTTTGGTTCCAAGGCATGGGAGGCAGCGTGCTTGGCGTGTGGGTAGCTCATGGTGAAGGAAGATTTACATTATCAAATCCCGTATTGGAACAATTGCATAAGAATAGACAAGTCGCTATGCAATATGTGGACGATGAAGGAGTACCCACTGAAATCTACCCTATGAACCCTAATGGCAGTCCAAGTATGTATTCTGTTAAGAATAATTAATGTAGCAATGTTGTTTCAAAAGTGCAAAAGCTAATGTCTTTGGCTTTTATTTTTAAATGTAGAAGATTATGCTTCTGCTTTTTTTATATATATGATTCATAGCTAACAAGATTCTGATATAAATTATCTTGGTATTGATCTAAAAACGATTCAGATATTGGTAAAATTCAGACATTGAAATTAGTAAATAGTGTAACTAATACAATTTTCTTTTTTGTATATAATAATACATTTAGATTATTTTCTTTCTACAGTTGGTATAGCTGGAGTGAAATCACCCGATGGACGTCATGTGGCGATGATGCCTCATCCTGAACGCTGTGTGTTACGTTGGCAATGTCCTACTCAGCAAGCAAGAGGCGTCACATCAAACCCAGCTAGCAATGCTTCGCCATGGCTACGTCTCTTCCAAAACGCATACACTTGGGCCTCTGCACAAAATTAGGTTTTTCAAAGTATAAAAAACATACTAGCTGTTATTTTATTACACATTATGTATTATTGCTTGGAAAATAGCAGTGAAATTTAAAAATCTGTATTGAAAGTTCAATCACGATATTTATATATATTTGTTTTTGCTTTACTGGATTAAATCTTGCATCATTGGTTTTTATGAGGCTTGAATGTATATATGCATCAAGATTCTTTAGGGTATTTTTGTTATTAAATAATAGTATGTAATTTAGGATAAGGAAATCTCTAAATCAATGGAATGTATCCTCGAATATTTTAAATCAAAAATAACATGGAATTTGTGCAATAATACAGAGCATTTGTTTGAAATATTTTACATTCCATTTATATAATGAGTTGCGTTACTGTTGTTTTTATAACAAGTTTTTAAGAATTTCTATAAAAAGGACTATATAAAAATAAAATAATAAAAATAGTTTTTATATAAAAATAAAAATATATTTTTAAAATATATTTCAACATTCCTGTTTATAACTAAGTTTTTAACTATACATGTGTTGTTTTAAAGAATAATAAATTTTTTGAATTTTAACATGTTATTATTATATCAATGAAACAATTAAATGTTCATAACCATTATTTCCTGTAAATTTTTACTCAAGTCTTTTCTCCTTGCTTTTTCTAAAGCATCACAGAGCACATAAAAGCCCCTTTGTGGATCTGCCTTATGTTGGTAAATTTTAAGTAATTCTCTGGCTTTGTCAGTTAATGTATATTTTTGAGTATCAATTTCATCAATTCTATTTTCTTGGATTTTCAAATTTCTGGCAAGATCTCTCCAGTATGTTCCAATTTCTTCAACTATTGTTTCATTTATTCTTGCCTTTTTCCTTGCACTTATATTTCCATATGGATGACCTTTCGGAATACTGTCTATGGATTCTGATTCTGATACATTGTGGTGAGCTAAAAAATACAACAAATTTGGATATTGTTTAAAAATCATTAATGCGTCAGTCCTTAGTACCTAATGTATATGAATGTGTAAAATATTGTATTTGGGGAATTAAAAAAAATTGCAAGCTTTAATATGACACTGTTCACTTTGGCTCCATTATAAATTATTATCCTAATACAGGTGGAGACAAAACAAACAAGAAATAATTAAAAGCCACATTTGAGTTATAGTGTAATTTAAATGATTTAGTTTAAAATTAGAGGAAGCCGATATGAACTGAACATTATTACATACATAAATCTTAAAAGAATATTTTTTTGTATGATAATAACTCACCATAATAATTCATATACGTTCTAGGAACATGAGTCAATTCATATTCACTGATACTTTTGAGCAAATCATTGCTTTGTAGCAAACAAGCAATTTCTTTCAAAGGTGAAACATTATCTTCTGATAAAACTTCTCTAATTTCTAAAATTCGGAGTAACTGGCCAATTGTATTTATTTGCTCAAATCTTCTTTTTGAATGGATATCTTTTTTGTAAAGGTTTTTTAACTGGTTGAGTATTCGATTGTGTTTTTCGCAGGTTCCCAAATTATATACAACTTGTTGTTTTAATTTACTGTACTCGGATAACGTCATTTTAGTAAAGACAAAATATAATTTAGTTACGTTTAATAATCAGACATACTTTCTGACATATGACATATGACATAAGACAACATAAGTTTTTACGGATTTACCCAATAATAAAGTTGCTCGTCAAATGTTAATGGCAAGTTGCCATAATTATATTATAAGCAGTGTTGTCAACTTGTTTTTCTAAAAAGGGCAACTAGGAACTCTAAAAACGGATAGAAAGGGCTATAATTAATAAAAACGTTTGATCACGAATTCACGAATAATGTAGTTGCGAGTACCACCCAGAAGTATTTTTTTGGCACAATTGGAAATTATTTTTACATTTTTTTTTGTAATTCTATTTTATTTAGGGACTTTGAGTCAATATCTACTATTTCAGTCCCACGGAATATATAACACAGGTGTATATTTTATATTCCGTGCCATATAGAATCTTAAGACATGAATAATCATGCGTGTTAGGTGCGGATAAAATGTCTGGAACATATCCACATCAGTCGGATTCACATTTCTACTTGCTTTCTACTTACTTGCTATATAATTCTTTTAGCAAAATTATAATTTTGTAATATGAATGTTTAGAGTCCGAGCAACATTTATTGCTAGAATTTGGAAATTTTGGAATTTGGAGTAAGATCAACATTTTTTGCTAGAATTTGGAAATGAAGAAGGTTATTAAATTATTAATAAATACTAAAATATTGGGGAAATGTATGAAGACTAACGTAATCAGAGGCTTTATTTTGTAAATATTACTTGTATTAATTATTCTATATATTTGTAAATTCATTAACTTTGCGTATATACTTATATTACAGAGTGTCGCATGGGGCTATTATCAAGGCAATATGAAATCCCAGGTCCTGCTAACGGTTATGCAATGTAGCTCAGCTGTAATCAATCTTCAAATAGTTCATATTATATAGTATTATTGCTATTTATATTATTCAACGTTGCTCATTTAATCAGTGTTCTTGACAATTTTCGATAATATTAATAATATTAAAGAATTTAAATATCATCTCGTGGAATTGTAGGACTATAATTCCTAATAAAACGTACCAAACGCTGGTACATGGGTGGGTCATATACCTTAACATTCCTGAAAAATTCACGTACGTACCTATAAATGACCCACGAAGTTTAAAAATCAACGATTAATAATAATACAAAACATTATTATACTTATTTTAACGAAAACTCACAGCTATTGAAACTTGAGCATATTAAATGGGATACAATTATTGGCAGTCTAATGTATGCGTACAAATTTATACATTACAGATTTTGAATTTCCTCTAATTAAGGACGATGATGTATACCTTTCCCATTAACTTGCCACGATGAAGCATGCCACGTACCTGGTCTGTGATATTTATAGACATTGTGATTTTTCACGCAATAATAATCATGTACATAAGTATCCGATATGGGTACATAAAATATTAAGTAAGTAATATAAGATAAGAGGTCATTTGTAACAAACAATGCTCATGCAATACAAATAAATTTTACTTAGTGTGTATTTGCTTATTTCTTTATCTCTTTAGTGTTGTCTTATTAAGCTTTGACCTTACTATCAGTATATTGTATAGCTTTCATGCGAGCGGACAATAATGTGAATAATTTTTTTTAAAAATGAATCGATTACTGAAACCAGTGAACATTTATAATCAATTACACAAAAAATTGGAGAGCTTAAAATATGGAAGTGCGTGTTTCCGTTGTTTGTCAAATATAAGTTCAAAAAATGATCGTTTGTTCCCTGAGAGAGTCGATTTCCCTAGTCGTCACATCGGCCCTAGGGATCAAGATGTAGTTACTATGCTAGATCTTTTGGGCTATAAGGTAAAATTACTTTCTAAATGAGTGATGTATATAAAAGATACAAAAAAAAGATTGATCCTCTTCACCGGAGATGTATTTATTATTTAAACGTATAACATATTATTTTCGACATTCATAATAGTCAAGGTTTATCAAAAAGATAAAGAAAAACTTGAATATTCATTCTCTTTTGTGAAATTACGTATTTTCAATGCGCATGCGCATTCTACTTAAAAACGTGAATGAAAAAAAAAAACAAATTTTATTCCTCCGGGCTATCTAATCCTCTTCTTCCTTATCTAATAAATTATATTTTTTTCTACATTTATAAATTAAGACTACCTTTAATTTTAGAGCTTAGATGAACTCACAAACGATGCAGTGCCGAAGCAAATTCAACTCAATGGGCTTATGGACATCAATGATCCAATGAGTAAGGAATGTTAAATATACTAATTGCAATAATTTGAAAGCTGTGAGATCAAAATGGACAATCATATAATATCTATATAATCTATGATTAATACTTTAATTTAATATTATATAGATATTTAATACTTGAATTTCAGGTGAATATGATCTAATTGAAAGAGTAAGAAAAATTGCTGAAAAGAATCAAATATGGCGCTCGTATATTGGAATGGGGTACCACAATTGTTGTGTTCCACATACAATTATGCGAAATATGTTTGAAAATCCAGGATGGTATGTATGATAAAATAGTAACATACACTTTTCGATAGCAACAATGTTGGAGATTGTTATGAAATTTTAGGACGACTCAGTATACGCCGTATCAACCCGAAGTAGCCCAGGGCAGGTTAGAGGGTCTACTCAATTACCAAACGATGGTTAGCGATTTGACTGGATTGGATGTTGCAAATGCCTCATTACTTGATGAGGGAACTGCTGCTGCTGAAGCCTTATCGCTATGTCATAGGTAATTATTGTTTTAATATCTTTTCACCTCATCTATATTTTGCTTCAGACAAGATGTCGATAAAATAAATTCTGTTATTTTCAGACACAATAAAAGAACAAAGTTTGTAGTATCAGAACGTCTGCATCCCCAAACGTTAGCAGTAGTCCAAACGAGATTGGATGCTCTAGGTTTAGAAGTCAAAGTATTATCAGACGTGAGGCAGGCTGATTTCGCACAGCGAGATATTTCGGCAGTATTACTACAATGTCCTGATACGAGAGGTCTAGTGTATGATTATTCTGGTTTAGCTGCAGCTGCTCAGGAACACGGTGTAAGTTTATAAAGGCAAACATTATGTACGTTGTAATGTTTTATTTTATAACGCCAATTTTATTTCAGACGTTAGTAGTGGTGGCCACAGACCTCTTAGCTTTAGCGCTTTTGAGACCACCAGCTGAATGTGGAGCAGCTCTAGCGGTGGGTACGTCGCAGCGGTTCGGCGTGCCTCTTGGTTACGGAGGTCCACATGCTGGATTTTTCGCAGCAGAACATGCTCTAGTGCGACTTATGCCAGGCCGGATGGTTGGCGTGACCAGGGACGCGTCTGGAAGGGATGCTTATAGGTAAGTTATTATACTTTTGAATTATTGGTAGATTATTTAAATGTACTTAAAATTCGCCCAATACATATTTAGAAGATTAGACGTAAAAACCGATAATTGTACTGTATCTAATATTCAATGCTCTATGCGTTAAGTAATTAATCAAAAAAGATTATTACAGATTAGCATTGCAAACAAGAGAACAGCACATTCGTCGTGATAAAGCGACTTCAAATATATGTACTGCTCAAGCGCTTTTGGCCAACATGTCTGCAATGTACGCTGTATATCATGGTCCACAGGGCCTCAGAGATATAGCCACTAGGGTTCACAATGCTACCCTTGTTTTGGATCACGGTAAATTATTGCTATTTTATTAGTTTTACTAAAACAAATGACATGACCTAATTTTCTTTAATGATGACTGCAGGTATCCGACAACGTGGACACAAACAATCAAACGATGTGTACTTCGATACGCTTCATATAGTCCCGAATCCAGATCACGATACAGACGCGATCAAATTAAGGGCGCAGGAAAAAAAAATGAATCTTCGCTACTTTGAGGATGGTGCTATAGGAGTAGCTTTAGATGAAACAACTACCATGCAAGATGTTGACGATTTACTTTGGATATTCGACTGTAAGAAAGTAGACGAGGTATACAATCACAAATATCTCTTTGGCACAAGAAATAATCAATTGATAAGGAGTAATTTTCATTATTTAATACAGGTAATGCAATATGGAGATGTTCGATCACGCAGTGTACAAAACGGACCATTTCGAAGGACATCACCGTATTTAACTCATCCCGTTTTCAGCGCCCATCATTCCGAAACAAGAATTGTGCGATACATGAAGAGACTGGAAAATAAAGACATTTCTCTAGTGCATTCGATGATACCACTGGTAAGGATTGTAAAAAACTGTTGCTTGTATTTGGAAGTTCGTTATTCTCCATGTGTAATGTGTTTAATTATTTTGACAGGGATCCTGCACGATGAAGTTAAATTCTACAACAGAAATGATGCCATGTTCTTTTAAACATTTTACTGAAATCCACCCGTTTGCTCCTCTAGATCAGTGTGAAGGATACCATACACTGTTCGAAGAGCTTGCCAAAGATCTTTGCGCTATAACTGGCTATGATCGTGTTTCTTTCCAACCTAATAGGTAACTTGTATTTACGAAGTAAATTTTATCTTTTCACATGAATATAGTTTGTTTCAGAACTAAATAAGTTTCAAATTGAAGTTTTGATTTTGATTTAACTAGTTTATATCTATTGTATCTTAACGTTTGTAAACAGTGGAGCACAAGGAGAATACGCAGGCTTGCGAACAATCAAGCGATACCACGAGTTCCGAGGAGACACGGGTCGAAACATATGTTTGATTCCAGTTAGCGCTCATGGAACGAACCCAGCGTCTGCGCACATGGCCGGAATGAGGGTTTGTGCCATCCGTGTAACCTCCAACGGTGATGTAGATATGGAGCATCTTAAAGAAATGGTACGTACCAGTACTTCTATACTAATATGATAAAGTTAAAGAGTTTGTTTGTTTGGTTGAACGCGCCTATCTCAGGAACAGGTCCGATTTTAAAAATTCCTACAGTATTAGAAACCCAATGTAAACAACAGGGGCATATCTAGTAGGTATTTTCATATAAAAATGATAGCAAGTAGATATATTATGTCGTTTCACTTTGTTTCCAAAAATCCATATGTACTTATCCATATATTTTCAACAATTAATTTAGGAGATTAAGCTAATTGCTTCGAATATAATTTCATTCAATGCTTTTAGGTTGAACAACACAGTGAGAAGTTGTCCTGCTTGATGTTAACATATCCAAGCACATTCGGAGTGTTTGATGAAAGGGCAGCTGACGTTTGCGCATTGGTGCACAAACATGGCGGCCAAGTGTATTTGGATGGAGCTAATATGAATGCACAGGTAAAACTTTTTTTATTTTTATCTGAACTTTTGAATTTAATTGATGAATCTAAGATTTGAAGGATGCTTTAGTGTTAAATGTAATGTGATGGTATGTGGGAGTCGAGTACGCTTCGGTACGAATTGGGACATCTCGCACCGGAGAAGTACCAATCCTCACAGAAAACTGGTGTGATATAGTAGCATGCTACTGTATTTAGTTCGGTGACTGGGGTAGCCAGAGGCCCATATACTTTTCCTTACGATTCCCTGTCTTTTCATTTATTCCTCTCGTTATTCCTTTCTTAAACCCTTTCCAATTTATAGTCGGCAATCAATTTCTAGAAGCTTAAAATCTGTAATCGACCTTACACCTCTGCAAATTTCGTATGCAGTGGCAGCGATTATCAGGCGATCCACCAGCTCCATTGCCGACGATGATATAAATAAAACCTAATTTTAATTTGACGTCATTTGCAGGTTGGTCTCTGTCGTCCTGGTGATTACGGAAGCGACGTATCTCATCTCAATTTGCACAAAACTTTCTGTATTCCGCATGGTGGCGGTGGCCCCGGCATGGGTCCTATTGGAGTGTACGTAGTGGTTTTTTATTTCGATTTCGTAATGCTTATCGAATAATTTAGTTATATTTTAACAACAAAAAACTTATATAGTATTTGAGATCCGCATTGGGTACAATTTTTATTGCATACATTTTTTTATAATTAGGAAAGCACACTTAGCGCCATTCCTGCCTTCTCACCCGGTAGTAGACCCGCTAGCTGACCTCGGTGAAGCAGCTCATAGCTTTGGTTCAGTGAGTGCCGCGCCTTATGGGTCCTCAGCTATTTTGCCAATTTCATGGGCGTATATCAAAGTGAGTTAAACTGCATCTACGATCGATATGTATTTTATAAATAGGATAGAGTAGTTTGTTTCTTTGCAATAGATAAAGGAAAAATTGCCGATTAAAGAAATTATTTTCAGTTCAAAACTCAATTAGTCGAGCGAATATAGCTTCTATTTCGTCCTGTTCAAAATAACTAGAAAAGGTGTTTTTGTCTTGAAGTCTATCCAAAGCAAAATTTCTAGATCATCATCAGCCCGTCATACGTTCCCACTGCTGGACCACAGGCCTCCTATAAGGGTATAATCCACCACGCTGGCCTGGTGCGAATAGGCAGATGACGTCGAACTTTCGATTCAATTTTCTTAGACAGGACTTGTCGGTTTCCTCCAGATCTTTTCCCTCACAGTTTGACCAGTGGTAATGTTATCTACATGCCCAGATAAATTGAAAAATCAATTTATTTCTTGTGCGCTAGCCTGATCTCGAACATCCGACTTATTGATTTTGAGTCCGAGGTTCTTACCACTGAGCCATCACTGCTTCTAGATGATGGGGCCAAAAGGTCTAAAGCGCGCAACCCAGGTGGCTATTCTCAATGCAAACTACATGTCTCGGAGACTCGATGGCCATTACAAGACCCTGTACAAAGGCGAGAGGGGGCTCGTTGCGCATGAATTCATTATCGACGTGCGAGACCTTAAAAAGACTGCTAATATTGAACCTGGAGATATTGCCAAGAGATTAATGGACTTTGGTAAGTCATTATTGGAAACATTTAAGTACATTGTAGTGGTATCTAGATGTAGTAAATTTCTTTCCTTAATGAATTCTGATATTGAAATTAATTTCTGCGATATTGAATATCTGAAACCAGATATATGTATAACAATCAAATGATTTAACATGGTACACTAGTTGTTGAAATATTTTAATGTAATTCGAAAGTATTTTACACATTAAGGTTTCCATGCGCCGACAATGTCTTGGCCGGTCGCCGGTACCCTGATGATAGAACCAACTGAATCAGAAGATTTGCAAGAATTAGAACGGTTTTGTGAAGCTCTTATAACCATTAGAAAAGAAATCAAGGATATAGAAGATGGTGTAATGGACAAACGGCTAAATCCATTAAAGGTAATCAATGCTCTATTGAACATTTTTCGCAATTTGCCTGATATATAAATTTGGAATGTAATTAGTTAAATTAATCAAAAAGAGAGACATTATTAGTCATTTTCTTGTTTTTAGATGGCACCCCATACTCAAGAAGATGTGATTACTGAGGACTGGAATCGCCCTTATAGCAGGGAACAAGCAGCATTTCCAGCAGTAAGATTTTTTTTACTTATAATATAAATTATGTTGCTTTCGTATTTATTATGAAAAACGTAGGTAGTTTTATTTTGTCGGAAAAAGTTGAACTGATTGATATATATGTTCTTATTGATCTTGTATACAGATGTCGAAAATTTTTTATTAATTTAAATAAAACGAGTAGATGTTGTAAAACAATAAAACTAAAATAATTATTTATCTCATATGTATATTCTTTTTCAGCCATTCGTAAAGGGAGAAACAAAAATATGGCCTACAGTCGGAAGAATAGACGATATGTACGGCGACAAACATCTTGTTTGTACATGTCCTCCAGTTATAGATGATTTCTAAATAAAATAAAATAAACTTTGCATTAATATGTAATATGTATTTCATGACAATCTTCTCTTAGAATAAATACTGTCTCCAAATAAAATACCACATTGATCTTCTCTATGTCCCAATAGAAATAAGTTATAAGCTATACAATATTTTCACTGCCAAATACCACCCTTTTCAATTTATATTAACTTTGTATTTCTCTTTAATGTAGTAATTCTCATTTTGCACTAAAATAATTAACATATAACATAATATTGAATTCAAGGCA
>NC_052114.1:6044097-6048046 GCF_012273895.1 Zerene cesonia
ATATAGTAACAATTACTCAAAATTTTACAATATTATCCTCATAAATTAATACGTGTTTCTTTTAGTCGAATATTGTCAGCCCGATCTGCAGATGAGTTCTACAGCTGTATGGGAGGTGGCGCCAGTACTATTTGGGAAGCAAGTGACAACCTGGTCGCTCGGGTAGTCTCTTTAAACTCTGCTCCTGAATTACCGGGGCTAAGGAATCTACATCGGTATAGAGTTACTCCTCCAGCACCACCAAACGCCCCAAACGCTCATCCACCTTTACAATCTGCGGTAGGTATTTGTACTTACTACAGTTATACCGTGTTAAAATGTATGTATTTTATTGGTTTAGTTTATGTTGATTCTAAATAATTTCAGATGCAATCTATGACGAAACGAGGTTTACGTTTGTTCTATTCAGAAGATGAAGGTGATTCCAGTGATGACGGCAACAAATTAGCTCTCGCTACGGTAAGCACTTTTGTTGTGTTCATTTTTATGTTAAAAATTCTGTAATAATTTCCCAAGATGCTCTACAATACTTTATGATAAGCATTTTATATTGTTGAATTATAGGTAATACCTCGACGAGAAAATCGATCAGGGACGGGGGATAGGTTAACATTGGACATAGGAGCATTAAAAAGACAATATGCTCGACTTCGTGAACGGCAAAGACAAGCACATGTCATTTTAGCCGCTGCTTGTGCTCGACATGCTGCAGGTTATACTTTTATTTTATAAAAAAAAATACATTACGCATATCTTAAGATTAAATTCAAAGAAAACTTAATTATCTATTCATTATTTTTAGTTGGTGTACCCACATCGCCTACATCTCTCACGGTAAACAACTTACTACTTGGAAAGAGCGCAATAGTGAGTTCTAGAGGAAGGCGACTCGGTCCCCCGCCCGGAGCCGTACCACCAACACGCCAAAGCTCAACAAATTATGAAAAAAATACTTCACAATCACGTGGACCTTCCAATGAAACAATAAGTTGGACAGAAGTCAAATCACGTAAGACATTAGATAGACGAAATTCCGTGAAATGGAAAGATATAAAAAAAGAAAAGACTTTAGAATTAGTTAGGAAGCCATCGATAGATTTAGATGAAACTGGAGACGGCATTATTGTATCGGAATTAGAGGCAAATGCAATGATTGCTTCAATCCGTTCTCGTAGTTCTAGTGAATCATCATCATATTCCTCACATTCCGGTTCTAGTACGGATACGAGCTTGTGCGATGAAAACGAAGGGGCGAGCGAATCTGAAGCGGAAGTAGTTAATGATGATAAAGAAAATGAAACTACATGTTCGACTGAAACCAAACCACTGGCAACAAAGTATAAGAATCTTAAAATTAATTCACCAAATACGAATAAAGATTCATTAGTCCCTACTCCTTCTGAACCAGAAAAAAATTATTCTTCCCACAATGAAAATTTCACAAGTCAAAATGAAACATATAAACAAAGTTCCACACGGGCTAATATTGATAAGTTAAACTTAAAACTCACGGAAACCCACTTAATGCCTACTGATCATAAAATATACAAAACAGATACTATAAGTCCTTTTGCACCAACAACCCGAGCTTCAAAAGAAACAAAATCAAGTTTTTCCTCGACTAATTTTACTGCCTTAAGTCCTGTTGACCTTTCACCTTACCACAATATTAATTTCCAAAAATCATCCTTTTGTTATGATTTTGAAGCAAATTTAAGACGACCTTCTACATCAAAATCTGATATAAATTCAAGGCCGCCTGATTTAATTGATAGTTTTACAATGTATCCTAATTTTGTACCTGATATCGATATTTCTGAAAAATATATATCAGATATAGATAGTCCCCCTAGAAGTCCAGATTCTGATAGTGTCATAGTAAGTGAAGATGAACCACCAATCCCATTAAGAATTGATAAATATTTCGAAAATAGTCCTGAATTTTTTGGAGCAAGGTTGACTGATTCAAATAATGATCATATTCCAAGTCGAAGGCCTACTAAAAGAAATTCCCGTGTTCCTAAAAAGCCAGATTCATTGACGCTAAAAAGTAACAATAATGAAAGAATGGGAAAGAGTGAAGTAGAAAGAGCCTCATCTTTACCACAACCACATACATTTATATGTAAAAAGTCTGTTAGTCCAGACAAAAATGTATCCGATAAATCAAAAAATACCAACATACTTGATACGCCTACTAAGACCGAAAAACAGTCTTTAAAGACACCACAAAAAGAGATTAATGTTGACGTTAAATCAAATTTAAACCAACAGAAAAACCTACCAATTTACAGTCCAAAAGAATACATTCTACAATCCGGCCGAAAAAACAGTGAAAGAGCATTACAAATTATTCAAGAAAATTCTCAAATTTTAAGTAGAATATTAACAAAACAAAATGTTTCGAATAATCTTGTTACTAATACTTCAAAACAATTAAACAAAGAGCTGAATAGTGATGATGACCACGTGAGAATTGACCAAATCATATCAAAATCATTAGATTCACCTTTTCTCAAAGAATCAACCTCGGATTCTTTAATAGGCGGCATCAAAAGAAAACCTAGCAGTGACATAGGCGATAAAAGTGATTTTTTAAGAGCTCGACCAATATCAATAGATGATCCATTTTCATTTGAAATGCGAAAAAAACTTCTTTCCCCAGAAAGCGTGTTAAAAAATTTAAAAAGTCCCAGTACCGATTGCCTCGGTAATAAAACTGACTTATATGGTTGGGAAAACAAAGGATTTCTTGCAAAATGCGAATATAAAAATACA
Organism: Zerene cesonia; assembly: GCF_012273895.1. Lineage (NCBI taxonomy): Eukaryota > Metazoa > Arthropoda > Insecta > Lepidoptera > Pieridae > Zerene > Zerene cesonia. Next base: position 6,046,876 of record NC_052114.1, read on the forward strand.
ATTATTGAATCTGAAGACAAACAAGATATTGTTAAGATGAGAAAGTCCAGCGACGCCTCAATACGGAACCAAACTTTGTCTCAAAATGAAGTCAAACACACGTCTGATTATAGTCGATATTCTTACACAAGTGATTCTAAAACGTCCATTACTCCACAGTCATCAGATTTTAAAGATACTTCCACATATGAACGAAGATTTACATCTGACGATTATAATTACCCCTTATCAACTTCAAGTAAATATAACGATTATATTTTATCTAAAGTTAGTGACATTTGTAGTAAGACTATAGATAAGGAGCCAAAAGTTTGTGAAAGATTAAACACGGAAAGCGTTCAATTAAGCGATTTTTCACAAAAAGTTACTTCATCTATTAGTTTTACATATGAACCTTCCATGGAAGACGATTCGCCAATGGGTGCAAAAAGCAATTCAAGTGACACACTATGTCAAATAACATCTTTAGATCAGGTTTCTACGCCTATATCACCAAAAATATTCTCAAATAGGGATACGTTATCATTTCCTAAGGATTTTGCGGAGAAATGTGATAAATCAAGAGTGGAATCGGACGACACTTGTAGTGCAATAACATCGTTGTTAGAAACTGATACAATATCATCATTATCATATCCTCGTAGCCCGTCATCAAATTCCTATTACCCATTTCCGACGCGACCTGCTCTTCGTACACCAAAAGACTTCGGCGTTAAGTTGGGACTGTATCCTAAAGAGACAATTAGCTCCCCACCAAAATAATTTCAATAAAATAGTATGTAAATAAGTAATATATTACTGTGAACTTTTCTAACTTTTTACATGTTTTGAATTCTTTATTATAGCTATGCGTGGTTTCTTGTTATGTAAACTTTTATGTTATCTTTGTTATGAAATATATTTCCAAAAAAAATTTTTATGAAATAATTTGATGAGTAAGAAGTGAGCTGTAATAATTTCGAGCGAACTGACATTCAGAAAAATTCAAATAGCTACTAGTGTTATTGTTAATGACAGCAATAATGTCCTTTAGTTTTATCATATGTGATTACTAAAAAATTAAGATGGCTTACTGCCATCATATATGTAGCCAAATATGAATATTTTAAAACAAAAATAAATACTATGATATTTTGAAATTAATTAAGGATGAAGTAGAAATAAAAGTAAC
>NC_052114.1:6049046-6114212 GCF_012273895.1 Zerene cesonia
ATATATGGGTGGTTTTAATGTCAATTTATAGAAATGGGTTATAACTTATGTTATTTTAATTATCAATATAAAGTTTATTTTACACGTTAATATTGAATATGAGAGATTATAACAAATCATTGACAAACGAAAAAAATCAATTAAAATTCTGAATACAATTGGTGGCAATTATATAACTTACTCCTGTAGCATATCCCAAATTGCAAGAGCTGTCAATAAAAGGATCTCATTTCCATCAAGTAGAATCAAATCCCATATCCTAAGCAGGGACTCTCTAGGTAGCCACGTAGCATACAGCGTCAGGAACCATTGCATGGTGAAAACGTCTGGCAGAGGCGGCTCTACGCCACCACCTGCGATAATGATAATGGTTTTAATAATCTTGTACATTTACGACTCAAAGTATGTCAATTCAAAACTGATTAGCAAATTGGCTATTATGTTAGCTTTGGTAGAAAAGAAGGTATCAAATTTACCAGAAAACGAAATATATTGATAATGAGTCCGATATTTTATTTACATTTTTTTGTTTTTGTTGCAAGATTTTAGTTTTTTTGTCTACGCTATATTTTCAAACAAAATATTACCAATACATTATTTTCACATAAAGAATAAATGTTTCTGAGTCTGACCGTCGGATATTTTTTGCAAGTAGTCCATGTGATGTGCCAGCCGCGGTATTCGCAGCCGAAGCAGATCACGAAACGCCGCCATATCCGCAGATAGACCACGCAAGTCATCTGCGAAATATCCCTCTGGTAATACAGCCTCCACCAAGTATATCATGACCTGTAATATAAATTATAAACCTTTAAGAATGCTGTTTAACGACAAGTTAATTCTATTTACGACATTAAACGTATGTACCAGTTACAAGATGAAAATAAAAAGAGATGATTTGAGGTGATTGAAAACTTTATAATATTTGTCGTGCACTATATAGAAAATAAATCGGATTACGTGACTTACAATTTTACATAAATACTTCTAACCTACCTCCTACTCTATACTTTAACTTCACACAGTGGGTTGCCTGGAAGATATTACTCTTCAGTGATAGGCCGCCCTCTAAGCCGGTCTACCTAACTGTTTTTTCTTTATTTTAAGAATCTATTTGTATACAAGCACAATACATTGTTATAAATAAAATATAATGCGAAATATCAAAATAAACAAATGGTAAATGATTAAATCAAAATATATACACATACTTTTAGAGAATCCGACTCGGACTTTTCCATTACTTCCAAAATTATGGCAGCCATCATATTGAACCCTTGACAATAACCGACTTCTTTGTTCCATCTGAAATAAAGCATTCTTATCGTGTTAAATATAACATATAATAAGCTTTTTTCAAGTTATGTGCCATTCAGAAAATTTATTTACAGGACATATTTACATGTGTGCTCATGGCGTAGGATGTTTTTAATACAATGTTGGCTGAATTTTAGTCCTTTTTTTTAATATAACCACGAGATAAATAAAAGTGAACTATCTGGTAATTGATCGAAGTTAATAAAAAAATAAGTACCGTGCATATGCAAGTAAAACACGACGCAGCATGGCTTGATTTTCGCGTCCCTCTGTACCACAGAACAGGGAGCAGCCCGTACGATGAAGATCCTAAAACATATATATAAATTTTTACATATATGTATTATTAAATGTGAATTACTTTACTCAAAGACCGATGTTGATGCCTTGCATGAAATCGTCACCATCTTACAAAGGAAACTTTTTAAGGTATGAATTATTTTATAGCTCTATAGACATATTTACCTTAAGTATTTGAGCACTTAATTCGGCGTCATCAGGTTGGGCTGTGCCTTTGAAACAAGCGCGTTCCGCAACAGGCCAGTCGATGTTCCTTGAACTTAGATGGCGTTCTGCTAACGTTAGCCATAACTAGAAGAGTAATTCATAAAAAAAAAAATACATTTTACTCATCATTCAGGTAAAATTAAAGGTTTGTATGTTTCAACGTTGTGTTTCTGGTTCTGGTATAAATCGCAAAAATTCTCCGTTTAGATGCGTTAATGTAGTTATAACGTAACTTACAAGTGTCTGTTAAAAAAGTGTTTTCGTTTTCATTTTCAAACCAAGCGAATCCAGATAGTATTTTTAAACTTATTTGTTGTATACCTTTTACTTTAACTATTATTTATTCTATAGGTTTTTGTATTTCAATCGTTAAATAATTAACGATTGGAAATGATAAACTTTGAGATATTCTAATTATAGTAATCACTTCAACTCGGGTAGTGACAATGCGCGACAAACAAACTTTGGTTGTAGGCAGAGCTTTCAACAGAAATATAGAGTAAATACTTAGTTCACATAAGTACTTTCTTTGTATTATAATTATACTTCCTTCATAAATCCAATTATATTATATTAATACCGAACCAAAGAACCTTTATCATAAAGCAAAATAATTGACATCCACATTTGATTTATTTCACTTATAAGATGTAAAATACTGCTATTTATGCATGGATAATCCACAAAGCAATAAATTAGCATAACTATTTGTTTTTATATAATACGTTATGTGTCACTTGTTTATATAAGTCTTAATTAATAATGCCATAGACTTATTAAATACATGGGGAATCACATCTATGGGGAATATTTATAATTTCATATACTCTTCTGCGAAAATGTTGCGGCACTCCAGCTGGAAGACGAGCCACCAGCCGCATCGCATGCAGCCATTCTGCGAAGCCTCCCTCTCCTGGGCCTTCGTTCCCTGGCGTCACGCCGAACCGGGCATTTGTGTCGCCAGCTAAAATGTTAATTCAGTATGTTTTGCAATAAGGCTACAATTAAATAAACCATTGTTACGTGAATATATCACTCCGCTTGCAAAAAAACTAACTGACGCTGAATATTGTCGATTTTTTTTATTATAACATCTCTCTCAATTCACTAATTAAATTTGCTTATATAGGCAATGATACAATCGTTTCATTGTAAGTGTTATGCAGAAAAAAATAAAATATAAAATAAAATACTGGTACCTGGCGTGGTCCTCGATGAACCCGCCAAATTCCGGAGAGAGTTTATAATAGCACTCATCTGTTTTGCACAACGCGCACATTTGACAATAAATGCATAGCTTACAAGTGCACCGAACCAAGTAATTGATCTGCTAGCCTTGTTCGATCCATTATCACTGCGGTTTCATAAACTGCTCGTCGATTAGTTTGCTGATAAGATGGACATTTTAGCTCTGGAGCATTTACGCAATTCACAATTCACAAAATAAAAGTCGACGAATATTAAAGACGACATGTCTATGAAGCATCTAAACCGACGTCAACCAGCTGATGTGATGTTTACGAGGCTGGTCGCGGAATGGATAGGCGGCGCTGCGCACCCTGTACCACTGAATCACTATGGCTTTTTATTTAAATCAATGTTGGAGTAGCAGTAAATGCAGGGAAATGCCGAACTCGGAACTAGAAAGTTGGTAGTGTTTTTTACACATGCGCAAAGGGCTTCAAGCCTGAGCCTGTGTGCGTTGCATATCGATTTCACACCGCTGTATCTGAATTTTAGACATAACACCAAGGGAGATTCGCAGTCTGTACAAAGCTCGACGTCGGCGTGTTATTTTAAGCATTGAATGAAACTTTGCGTTAAACTTTTCTCATTTGTAAAACTCAAATGAAATTTTATTTATAGGATTTGCCAACTTTAACATCATAACTTTTTACGTCAAAGTAATTCTTTTCAAAATAATAGATAAGTTATTATTAATTAGTATTATTTAGCATATTTGGTGTAAAAAATTGATTTTCTGCTTTTTTATAGGAGGATGACAAAATTTAGCTGTTGTTATGATATCAATTTAAATAAAATATGAAATGCGTATTTCGTCCTAATGCATCTTTTTATAAATATCACATATGAACGCTATTATAGAATACATACTTATATGCCGCAAGAGTATTGTGAATGCTGTACAAAGCTTCTTTTGCTGCCGTTTCAGACGATCTCGTGCTCTCAAGTACTTTGCAAGCCGTGCGCCTGCCGATTGTAAATTGTTCCCCCATTCTTCAATTTGATAGTGTAGTTCATTAAGTTCTGAAAATATTATAGTTTCATTAGTAACAACCAAAATGTATAAGAATCAAATAGAATAGCATTAAAATGCCTCATCTTCTTATTTCATACCTAAAAATATATTACTAATTTTTAAAAATAATGCTATTTATAAGTATCAACACTTAAACAATATACTTGTACAATATGTGAAGAATTTTATTACGCAATGATTCCAAATAACTTCGCTCTATTGCATCCGTCTGTTCTCCATAATTTGATTGACACGACGAAAAAGATGGGGCTGTAGTCGATCTGCAATAAATTGTGCTCATATTTATGACTTGCTATAAAATGTTATGAGCATACATAGATGAATATTTAAAACATTCAAGAACCTAATATATGGTGATAGATAGCTCAAGTAGACGACATTTTTCGTTAAAATTTACATTAAGATGATGATAATAAGTTTCTACTAGTTTAAAATTTATAAATATTTAAAATATCAACGTCTTTTAGTTCATTATCGTTTTTAAAACATTCGAATTTCCATAAATCTAACCTAATTCTTAACTTACCCGTGGCTACATGTAACATCACTATTGCGGCACCAGTCGCGTCGATCTGCATAAATGTCGTCTAATAGTTCTTCTACTAGACTCTTTACATCTTTGTTCTAGAATAAAGTCATAAAAAATATTAGACATTATTTGAAGAATTTACTCAAAAATATCGCTATCTAAGAATCATAAACATAATCAATAAGTAATTTAAAAAGTTTGAAGAAAACATTACCTGTTGTTTGTTTTTAATAACTGGTGGCGAAGGAATTTTGTAGGGCTTTTTCGGTAGCCTTACATTCGGTATTTTGATATCTTTCTTTTTCTGCTTCTTTTCCCGTGGCGTAAACAAAGTAGAAAAATCTAATTCATAACTCACAACTTTAAGATTTATTGGTTCGTTTATTGTTATTGTTTTCATGTTGCTAGATTTGACACTTTACTTTTATAAATGAGAATAACTGCAAATCTGACTAAGGTATTAAACTATATTGACAACAAGGAGGATAAACGTATATAATGTGTAACATTTAAGTGCAAATGAAATAAGCTGGAAGGATGGTAGAGCGCGATAGACACCCACTCATATATTGTCTGTTCCTCCTGATACTGCTGATAACGGCTAATATATTCACTGGATTGCATGCTCAATGAGTATAAGGTCATCTAACACTAAACGTATGAAAAGTGTGTGTACTTAAATATTGTCAACATATTTGCCCTGGAGTTTTTGATCTTTTTGTAAGGTTGGAAATAAATGAATTTTCGTTTATTTGCATAAAATCATGATAATGTATTGGTACTTCGTACAATTATTTAACAAAAAACGTACGAATATTAACAATGTGTACAAGTAACGAACACCAAAGTTTTAAACTAATATTATGCTCTTTTAATTGCAACAATCTCTTTTAATTGTAAAATGAATATTGATATCCTTCCCATACAATAATACATATTTCTTAGACCTTGTTTTGAATAATTATATACAATAGTATTGTATATAAATGCATCCTTGCTAATACCGGTAATTTTATGGCACTATTAGATTTTTTGGGGACGACATTTCAAGTAACAATCACTTTTTTGTAAGTTTTTCTTATTGATAAAAAATATCAGTGTATGAGCACCTTTTGGGAATAGTTTTTTAAACAGAACAAGTCAGATCGATAACGTTACTGAACTTAATTATGCAAATAAGTTAACAACAAGCAATAAAAAAACTACCCAGCATTTTTTCAGTTACAATTTTTTTTTAATATTCACGAACTCCTTTCGTATAAACGATAATTCGTCCATGGCGAATACATAATACCATAATATTGTTGCCATGGTTACATGTACACAAGACAGTTTGATACCAGCTGCAATCAATTTAGGCGAAAACCAAGCAACTTTCTTTCCTTTGTCTTTTATTTAGTACTTTTACAGGAGTTTTACTTCACCCGTTTAAAAAAGCATGAGTGAAGGTGGTAACAATCAACAAGAGAAGCAAGCAGGATTCTGTTCTGCTACTTGCATTGATAGACCGAGCTTGCAAGAAGAGATCAAGAAGCCTGTGAAAACATCCGATATCTTCGTAACGTGTAATCTGCCAAAAAGATTCGAGCATCCACGTAAGGAAATCCATGATACTGAAAATATTTAAAATATATATACCTATCTCTCTGTCTTATTTGTATGATATTATTCTATCCTAGTTGAAACCGAACTTTTTTTTTGAGATTTTGGAATTGTGTGCTAATGTACACAATGTAATATATAATTTTCATTAGGTTCTTAGAGTAGAGTTCAAAAGTATACGAAATAGCATACAACTGTATATAATTATTTATATCACTGAGAAATAGTCCAGATTTTGTTCTATCCTCACAGTAAGTTCCAAAAGGTTAACTATTTTTATATTTACGCAAAGTCATGTCCTTGGAAATTGATAAGGCCAATATATAATAGATGATACGAGTCATTGAACTTCCATTTTCATCTATGCGGGCTTGTAATTCCTATCTCATGGTGGGGATCAAAATTTAATAGTCATGTTAGTAGACTTATTCATGTTTTTTTATCAGATCAAGTCTCCAGTATATAACCAGGAATATATATTAAACTTTCCTTAAAATTTTGAACTTTTTACCCTCCTTTGCACCTGACATGGTTCATAATTGCGGTCTGAAAAAATATTCAAATTATTAATGACTTTCCTTTAACTTTTTGTTTCCCATTTGTTATGGAGCACCTCTCTAGAATTATTTATCTTATATCCGAAATCTCTTAGATGAAAGCAGTATTACAACGATGGTTCTTATAATGTTTTGAAGTATTTACTGGGTTTTGGTTTTGTTTTCGGTAAATCATCAAGACGAAAGTATTATGACTTTATCAATACAGTATTTAAATATGTATGGTCATGTAATACTTCATCATCATCAGCCCATATATGTTCACACTGCTGGGCCACAGGCCTCCTATGAGGGTTCAGGCCATAATCCACCACGCTGGCCAAGTGCGGGTTGGCAGATGTCACATGTCGTCGAACTTTTTGACTCTTGAACATGTCGGTTTCCTCACGATGTTTTCCTTCACCGTTTTAAGCAGTGGTGATGTTATTCACATGCGCAGATAAATTGAAAAATCAACTTATTTCCTGCACGCTCGCCCGGTCTCGAACCCGATTTATCGATTTTGAAGTCCGAGGTTCTCACCACTGAGCCACCACTGCTTTTACTTACTACTAATACTTATTTCAATTATAATAATATTGAGTATAAATAGTATGTAATTTCGTTTTAGATTGGTTTAACGGATATGGTTGTCAAGTGAGTAAGCAGCACCCCTTTTATAGGACATCGGCTAGTGAATATGGTTGGTTCCCTCCAGGTAAATAGACATTTAATTAAAGACAATAAGTTGCAGAAAACATGTATTGAAGACATTTATGATAAATTTACATAAAATGAAAGATACCGTACGGTACGGCTCTAGCAGTTTTATCATATGTCGTGTTTATGTTTATTGATGACTACTAGTTTATTTTTCTATTCGAAGTGTAAGTTTACAGAAATGCTTTTGATTACCTCCATTTTATTTAAATTAAAAAAAAGTTTTTTACAAATTTCGGTAGCGAGAGACTTCAACAGTTAACAAGGTAGGTTAACTCAATAATATGATCAAGTTTAAATAGTTTAAAATTATTTTTAAATTTACTAAGTTTGGTTTTGCGAATTGAGACATGATTGCAAGGATCTGCTTACTACCAATGTGAATATAATTTTTGGATTGACAAAACTTGGAGGTAATGAAGTTGTAACGTAAATATATTATTTCTTTTTTATGAAAACATTTTAAATTGTGCTTTTTAGGGCTCCATTCGGTACCGACAACATACTTGCCCAAGAACCAGCATTTCTCCAATCACCTGGCTGGAGCGGGGATGTACAGGAACTACTCACTCAACACCTCGATGGATCCACAATCGACTAAATAAGATTTATACAATCTTCATGCACCAGAATATTCATTTAAGTTTAATTTTGTTTTTAAGCGATTTTTGTTCTAATGTATAAGCGATAGAGTATGTTGTGTTATGAACCATAACGAAACGAGATTTGTTTGAGAAATAAAATTATCATAAAATTACATTTTTTTTTATTTGAAACAAAACCCTAATATGAGAAATTGTATGCCTAACCAAATTCAAATTAAAATGTATTGAAAATAAAAAAAAATGTTTTAATACATTGAATTAATAAAAAATGTTATCCACCGTTTTTTATAGATTCCCATTTTAATATTATGTAATAAAAAAATATCATGTGTATAAGTAAATCAGAAATTAGAAATCCGTACTCTATACGTTGTAAGAGCTTATGTCCCTACTTGCTTATTAGAGAGTTGGAACTTATATTATTATACTAATCTTATATCTTTCTTTAAACGAACAATTCTTGTATATATATATATATATATATATATATATATATATATAATTGGAATCTCGGAATCGGCTCCAACGATTTTCATGTAAATTCGGGGTTTCGGGGACGATAAATCGATCTAGCTAGGAAGCTTTTTTAGAAAAAGTCATATTCGTGTTTTATCGACTATACATATGCACTTGCGTAATTGATTAATTGATAAACTGTAAAAAATTAAGTATTTGTTTCTAATATAATATCAAACTAATTGCACTCACGATTTTTTCCTTTAAATAACCAGTTCATATTTTTTATTATTCTGTCGGTAAGATCGAAAAATATTATTCATATATCATCATTTTATTAGTATGTAATTCGTGCTTAAATATAATTTCCAAAAAAACACAATTTATAAAAAAAACAACAAAAACAAAAAATACCGAGCAATGCTCGGTCATCCAGGTACTATTTATTTAATGCCAAATACGCGCAAAATTTGGATGTTTTGCTCAATTTGACCAATACCTATATCATGACCATGGGCTTTGTTATTACATTACTAAAGCAGCGTAGAATGCAAAACAGTCAGAGTTATGAAATGAATTTTAACCCGAGAAGTTTTCCCCTTAATTATTTTCCAGATAGAAAGCAATTAGTTTACGTTGCAGATTTCTAAATAGTTACATCATAACGTTCTTTTTAATTAATTACGTTTTTAATTTTTTAACAATAATCATTCCTTATGCATACCAATTTAGAATCGTTTAGTTAAGCACAAAACACAATTCATTAGTTTTCGGAACTGAGAGAGATAGTTCTTACTGACAATAATATGCTCAGTAATATCTAGGCCCAGTTACAATGCGATTGAAAATTGTTCTGCGTACTGTTTATGATGTAATACACATGTTATTTCTAGTATTTTATTTCTAGGTTACCATTCAGTAAGCTCAGTGTTTTTCCCCGCCGGCCAAACGTTCACCAATCGACTCGCTGCAGCCGGCATGTATAGAAATTACAGTCTGAACACTGGAATGGATCCAGCTGGTTATCGTTAACTATTACTTTATTTTAGATCTAATATTTACATGTGTATTTTTAGTACTCGTTAATTTAGATGTGTTTGCCTTATTTTAGATATTCATGAATGTTCATTATTAACTTTTCGTATTGATCAACTTTCAAATACAATTATTTTTGGTTTTCATTATTTTATTTCTAAGTTATTAATTAAACTACCAATAAAACACAAACATTTACTCACTTACCAAAAGAGGTATTCGATATATATTTAATATAATATAGATTAACATGCATTCAAATTCCATTAAATTACAATAAGACATGGATGTCATAATATATGAGAATAACAAGTAAGGTAATATTATTGCTTTCATCACTTAAAGGGATTAACTTATTTACTGAAAAGAACATTCATCAAATATAAACTAATTATTGACATCTACACTACCTACACAAGGAAATTGATTAATTTCATTTAACACATGACATGGAAATGAGAATAATTTATAAACAGTTATAATTACGACAGACCATGTCTCTTTAATATTATCGAATGATTACATCAAGATAAAATCGCGAGGTTAGCAGGTGCTTGCGTCGCGTTTCGGAGGCCTCGCGCTCCTTCGGAGGATATATTGTATATTGTTCAACCGATTTTATCGTGATTAACCAATCGAGCATTTTCATACGAGTGGATACACAATGTATAACTTGTTTAGCAACAACAACAACAGCATTATATTTAGTGTTTATATTATCTTAACATTTAATAATTGGAAATTTGTTCTTAAATAAAATTTAACCACTTTAGTCATTGAGAACGCAAAATACATCAGTTCGTAGGTCCGGCATTGTGGCGATCTAGTAACACGTTTATAGACCCTTATATACGTAATTATTAGAGCTAATGTTTTCGTGTCAAAATCTAGCTACGAGTGCATAATAATATCGTTCATCTACGAATATCGTATTTCAATTATTTAACACAATGCCAAGGCCCCAATAGTAAAAGACATGCTTCTATTGACTTCAATACCATAAACTTAACACCGCTTTTTTCAATACCGAACTTCTTTCCCCTATTAATATACTTAATCTTGTCCTAAACACACAGTTATATAGTTAATTTTCGTTGTAATTGAACGATAACATATGGAATGTTATTGATGACATTGGCTCAAATAAAACTTCAAGTGGTTGCCATTTTCATTGCGTATAAATTCAGCTACTTACATGTTATAACTTTCTACTATATTTGCTAAAGAGTATTTATTACTTTAAAATTTAAAAACAGTTAAACAGTAGACAATGCGACGCACAACAATCTATCATTAATAACAACACAATGATTATTCTCATTTTATGATATGACTATGCGCAATAAAACGAATTTAGTAATTAAAGTTTCTGTATGAAGCAAAAGATAGGAGTAATTAATTATGTTTAACTAATAGAAATGTAACTTCTTCTAATTATAAATTAATGACGGCAGCGTTACGGCCACAGACAATCTACTATAAGAAGGAAGGAAGCGAAGGATATGATCATAATAACAAACGCTTTCTTAAAGATTTACTTCTTAATCTACAAGATATAATAAGTAAGATACATTATATATAATAAAATGTGGAATATATGTTTGCATTTAACAATATTGTCTCAAATAGCATTGCTTACATACCAGTTACTTATTTCATCATCTTCTCCGAATATAGTGTGAGATTAATCCTTTTTTTTCACATATTATTTTTCTTTCAAATTATATAAACATACATCAATCACAAAACTAATAAGTTACACAAATAATACTTTAAGAATATTCACTTCTTTTCCATCATTTAGGTGTCAGGAAAAACATATTCATATTGTAAAAGACGATAAGCACTATTTATTATTGTAAATGAGTCTCTACGAGATGAAAGAAGGTTATTAATAACGTAGCGACATATATGATTTTTATAATAACTTTATAATTAAGAATATAACATTTGTAGCGTGACGACACAAGATTAATTTGTTTCCATCACAATATAGCTTAGATGATTCGTAAAGTCACTCTTGGTAACTCATTGTAAAAAATCTACATTCACAATCAACACTTAAACTAAGCTTTCTGAGTTTTGTATTGCTATTATTTTAAGGTAGTATAAAGGATCCTATTTCTTTAGGTATTCAGTGCAACTTTCACAAGGTTTAAGATTCACTTACTGGGTTTTGGGAGGTTATCAAAGGAACGCGTGTTAAATACATAAAAACATTTCAAATCTACTGGAAATTATAACCATACCTGTAGTTAATTTAACACAGAGAATGATTGGCAATCTTGCCCACAAATTTTAAATATTCTAAACCTCCAAATAATTATACTAAAAAAAGATCGAAGGAAATCAATTTGTGTTTTAAAGCAGGCGACGAATACCAAAATATTGCACATTATACAAATAATCCTGACAACAGTAAAAAAAAACCAAACGTAACGAAAAATGTCTACAATTCGAAACGTAAATTGGGTTTACATATCGCCAAAAATGCCGGCGAAAGTTTTCCTTAGGTTCTTCATGGTGTCCTCCGCGTCTTCAGTGAGCGCGGCGCTGAGCGAGCCCTGCCGGGAGAAGCGGCTGCCCGCGTTGGTAGTCGTGCTCGCCGTGCCCGCGCTCGTTGTTGCCGGCGCCGCGGACGTTGACGATACCGTGGATGATTGCGATGCTGGAAATAACATTTTTATGTGACACACAGCTTTTCTTAAGGTTTTCTCATAAGATCCTTTTTGTGACAATAACAAAGCCCGTAAAATTTATCGCACGTGATACCTTAATAAAATAATTTTTTAATGGATGACAAGATTGGACTATACCAGATGAGAAGAACAAGAGCAGAACTGGCCAACCGTTGAAATTTTTATAGTAATTAACTAATTTATCGTAATTGAAATAATATAAGCTATCCTAGCTTTTAAGTTGGATCAAACTGCTGTTCAACTGGTTTGCAAATTTGATAAAAATCGGTAGAGTAGTTTAGGGGTGCATCCCGAACTAGCAACGAAACGTGACACGCAATATATGCGAGTATAATTTTGGTGCTAAATAAAAATGGAGACCTTGGGAATCACGGCGCGCCAGCGGCGGCGGAGGCGGCTGAGAGGGCTCTGCCGGTATCGGCGGCAGCGGGCGGTCGATGCTAGCGGCGGTGGCCAGCGGGGCGGGCGGCGGCACGCTCGGCGGGCCGGCCACGTGCGCAGGGGTGCGCTCCTCGGGCGACGCCGCGCCGCTGCCCGACACCGAGGTGCGGGAGGTCGTCTTGGTTATACCGGGCCGGCATACGTTCTGTAAGACAGAAAATTAAGCCTAAAAGGATGGTATTACCAATTTGATTTAGTCAAACGCGTAACCTTTTTTCCGTGATAAAATAAAAAATAATTTTCCATTCGGATTTATAATGCATATGTGTACTTATAAAGCGATTGATTGTAACTCCCGTGAGAAATAGAACGTTTGGAAATGATAAACAGAAAAAAAGCAACAAAATAATTACCTGCATCCGTTGAAAGACCAGTTCGGAAAGATGACGTCGGTCTTCTTCTTGAGAGTCGCCCATGAAAGAGGTAGCAGAATCGTTGAGCTCGATAATGTGTTCTCTTCCATCTTTGCCTACCACCAGTTCCAGAGCACAGACTTCCAATCCACCGAATATTTCGCTGACCTTCAATAATACACATTTTATTTTATTATTAGAGAATAGCTCTATAACTTAGAAATTGAAGCATTTTAAAGGATTTTGAACGCAAAAAAAGTCGTTAAAATCTCCCTAATTTTTTAACGTACAATACTAACGTAAAATCAAATGAGGGATAATTCTTGCTTCATAATTATTGATAACTCGCATTGTTTTATTTACGCTAAGACAGAACGTATACATGGCAGTTAACATGGTAGTATCTCGTCTAAAGTTTTTATCTAACAATCACTTTATATTAACATATTTTTCAAATAGGAACATGCATCTATAAACGTAAAATAAATTAAGAGTTAAGTTGAAGTATTAGATACTTCAACTTACCCCTTAGGAGAGGTCTTATTTCAATTGAGCAAAGTTTGAGAGGGTGAGAGTTTTTATATGTGCCGCCTCACGGACTTCAGATGAAATTAGATTAAAGCTACCTTTTATCTGTATACGTGTGAAAAAAATAATAACTCCTACGGATTCAATTTGTACCAGATAAGGTTTATAATTTTTGAGATACTATTCTGAAGAAGAGTCTCGTCTGAAAATGAATAAACAGCCGGCGTTCGCAATTTATTATATTCTTTATACAGCATATTATTTAATATAGAATCGACGAATAGCAAACGTGACCTTCTCGGAAACAAAACGGAAATCTAAACTCTCATATATTATTTCATAAATAGAAAGAGCACGAACCATAACATTTCTATAAATAATGATGTAATTTGGTGATCTAAACTCTAAACTTCGTTGAAATTGTAATCGTTTTCACCTGGTTACAATATGTAACACAAATACATTGTTAGATTTTGAAGTCACAGAAACGATTAGCTTAATCCAAACGTCGATTTAAGAGATTAAAAATATGTAACTTCGATGAGATTAAAGTATATTACCAAATAGAAAAACTCCAATTTCGCGAGAGTACGGCTGTTTATCTGCTTTTGAAAGTTCCTCAAGTTTGATCCTAAAATAATTTCTAATCAGAACAAAACTTTATCCTAATTCGTTCCATGTGCAAGCCATACTCCTATGGAATCCTTATCCAGTAAATAAAAGATGCACTGAGCATATTTAATAAACTAATATATGACCATTTCCTTAGTCAGCTCTAATATTAAAGTTACTATATATATTTAGTATTTGTATATAGTTATATATATGTACATATGTACGTACGTATGTATTAGACCTTACACAATATGCGTTTCCACAAAAAGCTAGCTCTTACCTCGTCAATCCACATCTTATATCTATCATTCATTCCGATAGCTTCAAGCATTGCAGAACCTTGATTGGTTTTCCAGTTTCCAGATATGGACTTACGCCTAAAACATATATTATTATTATTAATTACATCACTCTTATAGTAAGGAAAACTTTGCAATTTCAAGTTACCTAAAATCTTAGAACTGATAACATTTGATTAATTAATTGCAAGTTTAGTTTCTTGATGAAAAGATATGCTTATTGAATTGAACCAATGCACAGGAATTGTATTCAACTCATAAATAATTAAACTTATAATAATATTATTATAAGTCGAAAAGCTACAATAATAAATTGCCTTGTCAATTATTAAGACTTGAATAATCAAAATGAAAAACTTGTTCCTTTTCGTCAGGCGTTTAATAAATGTAAACAGACTGAGCATTTGAAATGTTACAATTACTAATTTAAATATAAACGAGTGTAAATTTAAAGTGACGCAATAAAGTATCTGAGATAAAATTATTATGGGTTAATACAAAATGTGTGGGCCTGATGAAAGCATTAGGTTGGTGTAATATTTCTCTCAATTTTGTAGACAATTGCATTTCATTTACTTTAGCGAATATGGACACGTAAAAGACAATATCTAAGTACTCACATAAAAGCTTTGTAGTTAGTGCCGATTTTTTGTATGTGTATATCATATTTTGCATCAATATACGGCTCCACGGTGCAGTAAGTGCCAAGCATTGCAACAACACCAGCTATATCCTGTATGACAAATAAATTATTTATATAGTTAAAATGACAATTTATTTTTACCCTTTTGTGATATACCGATTTCCATGGTAAGTGCAAAAAGGACACATTTACTTTTGAAGTCATAAGATTTTATAATGCACGTTATAGAAAATTCTTTATTTAAATATGATTGCATATAAATTCATCCTAGATTATTACATTAGAGTGAACGAAAATGTGCAGGCGTGGGCGGTCATATTTCCATCCCATCGACTTTTGTTAATATTTCACAACAATAAAGATTTCATTATAACAGAACAAATAGAAATTAATGTTGTATTGGTATAAATTATTTATTTAACTAAATTATTATAAGTGTGATGTTACTTTTCAAAAGGAGTTCGCGTAAAACACCAGATGTTTTCAATTCAAACTGTATTTTTTAAATCCTGTCCACGTCATACGAAATAATCATGATCTTACCTATGTTTCTTTAGAAGTATGTGCATTGATTTTCAAATAAAGTAAAAAAAATTAAATCCATATTCCATCCAGTAAACTGCATTGAATTGATAATGTAACTGGTTAACTTGAACCTTCACATCCTATGAAATATTATTTTGGAATCTTATGCGGATTGATTTGATTTTATTAACAACTCCCTTAAATTTTAAATAAATGACAGGTAGGCTGAATATTAGAATAAAATACCTTCAAAAATTACACGTTTGAGTTCCAGTCCTATAAAATATTTAATCCGGTATATTTCATACGAATAAAAATGTAACTATTTAACCGGTGAGCATCCACTGCTATTATATTAATAACCTATTAATACTTAATTGAAATTATAACAAAAAAACTTTTTTTTTCAGGAAATAACACGTACATAGATGTTATTATTTGTATGTGGGTACATCCATTTCATCCTAAATTAAATGTCAATCCTCGCATCGACAATTAAAACTGAAGTAATTATTAAAGTTGAAAACGAAATATTAAAGATTAATAAGCAAATTATTTATTTATGACCTATTCATTACTTTTGCTATATTCCATTTAAAATAAAGAACTCCGAACAATAAAGGCACAAAGTGTGCCTCAAAGTTATATGGCAAGAAAGTTTCTTAGCGTGTGCTTTATTAAACAGGATAAAAGTTAAGCTCGGATTATAGTCGGGTGAAGAGCGTTTCACTGTTACTATAACTGGATTAAATAACATAGATTATTATAATAAATGTGTACGTATATATTGTTATTAATATTATCTTTCTTGGGTTAGAATTTGATGGAGCGACAATGAAAACAACACTATAATAGCATTCAATGAAATTTAAAATGAAATTAATAATACTTTAGTGTAAAAAGTACTTTCAAGTTAAATATGTAATGAATTTTCGCTTTTGTATACTGAGATTTCTAATATACAATCTTTTTTATAGTATATTACAATCGTAATTGTATAATCCATTAAAGAGCTGCAAGCTTAGTACATGTGACGTAAACCACACAGGGCTTACCTGGAAGTCGGCCAAGGAGTCCACTTTCACCTTGGCCACGCCACTATGCGCGTGCCCGATCTTGATCACCACTGGGAACTTTGGTGCCGTTACCTGTCCAACAATAAACTTCATAAAAATAGCAACCTTGGCTTTATATTAAGGAATTTATAGATGGCTTCCAAAACAGATCATTATATCATAATTTTAAATATTTTCTAATTTGTGCGAAGATTTTTCCTACGCAGGTTGAAACACGCTACACTAACTGAATGAATTTATTGTATTCCACATGACTATGTATTAATTTAATGAACTGGTAAATCATCAGAGGCACCATTAATAGCAATTACTCCATGACTAATAGCTATAGAGCACAACTATTAATAAAGCCTTTATTGTGTTTATCATTAGTACTATCATAGAATCGACCATTAATTCTTAACGATTCGCTTTATTTTGTTGAAGCGAGGATAATAATTGCTTTATACACTGATGTGTTATTTAATGCTATGTATAATTTATATTCCTCGATTTTAATTTTAATTGCGCAACGAATTGTATTTTGCTTAAAACATCACATGAATACGTAAAGTAAATAATAATTACGAATGCATATGAATAAAAGATAATTATTAATCATCAGTGCTCATTTTTTTGCAAGTATATTCAACTTCTGTACAATCGAATCTTAAGTTTGTGTGTGTGTGTGTGTGTGTATCGAAGTGGCGTCTTAGAAATAAGACTGCATAAAGATTTACAAGAGCTGCTCAAATTTGATGAAGACTTATAACTTATATCATAAAATGTCGTAAAAAGAATATTTAGTAATTGCTTGTGCATATTATAATCCATACTAGCTGCGCCCCGCGGTTTCACCCGCGTACGTATGTATCCCGTAGGAATATCGGGATAAAAAGTTGCCTATATGTTATTCCAGTCGTCCAGCTGTCTACGTACAAAATTTCATTGCAATCGGTAAAAAGTAGTTTTTGCGTGAAAGAGCAACAAACACACACACACATCCTTACAAACTTTCGCATTTATAATATTAGTAGAATAGGATTTATTTATGTTTCAAGCTTTGAGTAGCAAATGAACACTTACTTTCAAGTTAAATCATTCAAATATACTCCTATATAAAAACATACGTTTTTATCGAATTCAAACAAAGCCTAAACGAATAGGCATTAATTAAAGAGAACAATCAAATGGATAATTTTGATGTAGTAGATCACCAACACAGTAACGTCACCCAATTGAATCCTGATAAAATCAGTTACGCTGAGTGTGCCAATTACGAAGACAGATATACTTAAAGCTCAAAATATTAAAATGAACTATGTTAAAAAATTATGTGCGAATCAGGTAAACTTATTTCTTTTTTTTTGTTTGATAGAAGTTTAATAAACAAATTTTCAGTTTCTAACAGCATCTATTACGTAGCACGTGTGGTGCTGGCACTAGCTCAGATACTAAAAGGCCGAGTTGTGGGATAAGCTGGAATTATTTATGTTGTCACCTTTATACATTATGTAGCTACAACAAAGTCGTTAACAAACTCAATTTGCATGATGCCAGTTTCCAACCGTGGATATAATCACAATAAGATTTAATTTTTTGATTTCTGTATATGCATGGGCGTAAAGGTTAAGAACTCCGATAACATAAGGAGGGCTTTCATTTGCCACTTAAACCAAGCAGGCGTTCAAATTGCGGCGCAAAGGTCAAACTTGGCGAGCTAATTGGAAAATCTCGAGTAATTTCACGGAGATCTTGTATTAACTGGTAATCTATTCCTTTAATTAAATGAATTTGATAGTTCTTGTTCAGTAAAACACGTTTCTCGTTATTAATGCACCAGTCTCCCATGAGTGTTGCGCATATAAACTAGTCATAACAATCGTTTTCCGAAACTTATATTTACGCTTATGGGCCATAACTCATAACTCATAAGTTAAGATGGAATTGGCACGAATTCAATAAGCAATATCATTGTCTAAATGTAGGCCACTTCATGATCGATAAATTTTACATAAAATATCAAAAGATCGTATTCATTGCATCTGTATTTTTTTATTTCTTTACTAAAATAAATATCATTTAATGGGTGAAGAGATACTTTTTTAAGTATAATAAATGTAAATTCCATCATTTTGTTGATGCTGTACGTTTTGAATGAAATCTATTCATTTTATTGATTTTATTATGTAGAAATTAAAATCTTACGGAGTAAACATTTAATATGGTATGTGTACATAGGCCTGTTTTTTATTTAAATTATTGCAAATGCAAAAAGCTAAAAACAAACGTATCCTCTTTTAAGATCTCACATCTCAAGAGCAATTTGTTGTGCTGAATCGCAATCGTATTGAAGGCGGTCGTGGGCGTCGGCAGATCAAGAGTTCGGCCGCAAGGTAGACTTCCGAGTGATGACGCACCATCATTTGTCAACTCCGAGAAACAAACAAAATCATCAGTTGGTGTATGTATTACTATTTATGGGCCGCGGCTTAGTTTTGCGTCGTTTATGATTAAACATTGTTGCCCACTTAATCATAATATCCTACCAGTTCATATTTATTCTTCTCTAGACTTTACTAAATACACAGCGTAAATCCAAAGTTTAAAGACTTGACATTTTTAAGAACTGAAGTCATGCGTTTCAAAGCGTTGACAGCGTTTATAATTTGCACTATAACTAGAATTGTTATCTATTGATGAATCGGCCTGATAGCTTTGCGGCGCCTGTGGAAGCATTCAATTCAAATATCGACACGATACCTGACAATAGCTCTTAATGACTATAAGTAAGCGAGAAATAATATTGCACAAGTCTCGATGGAACATATATTGTCCTTATAGGACAAGACAATTGTCATTTATCAATATAATGACCGCCTTTGATGTTATCATTCCGCCACGCGCGTTAAGTACTGTATAAATGCACAATAATAAATCGTCATCGCTCTATCATAGTTCTGTGTTATCTAATCTATCAGGCGAATGCGCATGTGCGGATGCTTCGTTATGTGAATATGAACGCATTACTTCTGCTATTGACCTTACTCAAGGTGAGAATATGTTCATCGACGAAATTAACACCTTCACCTCGCTGTTTACATTTTCCGTCTAAGTTTAATTCTTAGTAATGAGAGGCGCTATATATTTAGCGTCTACATTTCTTGTCAGACTACGATTAAGGTTATATAACATGAAATATTCGCACTGATTTGCAGGAAACGCACTCAATATATTCAATTATTTTAATGAAATCAGGAAGTAATAATTAAACTAAATATTATTTTATGGATCATTGTTTTATGGTGTATTTGTAAAACATGTGCTGCTCAATATTATTAAATTATACGGACGTTTAATGAATCGTATTTATAATTATGGAACAAGTTTACACGGAAATCGTCCATTTAATAACGCCAAATTCAAATTACATTTATTTGCAACAATGTAGTTCAAATCATATATGTTATTATTATAATATTATGTGGCTAATGCATTCTACGCATTGCTTGGATACCCAAGCAAATTTTAAAAATAAATATATTAATAATACACCTCCAATGTCACAAGTCCGTCAATTTCATAAAATTGTTTCACCATTAACCAGTTCGTCAGTCTTTTTGTATAGACTTGCTGGTAGTTCCTTGAAATTGTCCTGACTTGAATATTTTATTATATATTTTAATAGTCATAAATATTACACCATGTTTAGCTGTGTTTATTCTTCAATTTGGGAAATGCAGTTTATTGTGATCTTGTCAACATAATATGAGGATCCAATTATTCTGTTCTCCTTAAAATATTCCAGGCGTTATTTCACAATTAAACGTCTTGCTAAATGGGGATATTGTAAACAAAGAAAGGGTAAAGTTAACCATGAAAAATAGTTCGGGTGTAAAGATGACACTTATTAGGAAAACTAATGCTTATTAACTTACTTAGCTTACTCATTAACGTTAGTTTCCTTATGATCCCTATTTATTTTACAAATTAGGGATAAGAAGTAAAGTTAGAACATTGCAACATTGCGGCCCACTTTGATAAGAGCAAGAGGCATCTACAAACAAGTGTGCAACACGCGGGCCTCTAATTGAAACCTATTTGTATGAGCTACCTATCAATTACACCACAACGTTAAGGAATTTTCCTGCAATTATTCATTATTTAAAATGACTTCATACCGTATATTTAATGCCATAAGAACTTATTTTATTTTTAGACGCACTTAACTTAATTGATTGTATCTATTTATGATATGGCATAGAATTTACTAGTGCAAACCATTGTTTAACATATTATTATGATAAATGTTCTCAAAATTAAAGAATTAGGTAATCTCTAATGTGGTACAGAGATGTATGCACCTTTTTCCTCTTCCTTCTCACGATGTAAGGATGTAAGTAATGTATATAATAAATGTTTGTCATATTAAATATTTTATTACCATTTTCACGTAAAAAACAATAAAATGCGTTTCACCTAATTTGAATTTAGTAATATCGTTATTATACAATTTGAGAAGAAAGAAGTAAGTTTCTAATATCAAATCTAACAAATAACACCTAATTTTTATTTTCATTTGTCTTCTTTAAATGCCAAGCTGCGTAATGCTATTTTAAATTTAGCGTAAAAATTTGTTATTATAATTATTCAATAAATGTTATGATAATTAGTCCAATAAATGTTAGTCCTGAATTAGTGTAACTGTATTATATACAAATCAAGTAGACAAATACCAATAACATAACTCTGTATCTAATCTACATACATTGATATGTATATGCCAAATTACTCATTTTTCTGATATATCTCGCGGAATTAACGCCAATAAGATAGAGTTATATTTGTTCGCCTGGCGCGTACTTTGTATGCGTAGCACTTTCTAGTGTTTCTTCGGGGAATGTACCAGGATCAACAAGGCACTTGCGTTATGCTTAGTCCGCTGATGTCATTCGAAACCAAAATCTGATGAATCACTAGCTTTTACCAGCGATGCAACGAGCATTGTATCCTGCATGTGTGATATCACGGCGGCATACCGAGTCCCACGTGTAACTGAAGTTATTGATGGTAACTGTGGGCGCATAATAACTGGTTCGACTCTACCAAACGTTCAGTCACTGATCGCTCGCAACGGGGAACGCGTGTCGCTCGAATCGTAAAGCCGGCATTGCGCGGGAGCATACACGATAAACAGTTTGTAATAGACAATTTGTTACGTTTTCACATAAATTGGACCCTTACTAAAGTGACAGTTGAAGTGTATGTCCTGTACTGGATGAAATTAAAGGAGTCTGAAAGTGAAACTGAAATATCTACGTGCGCAGGTGCAATGTTTACTTAGTATACCTACAATATATAAGTGATAACAGTCAATAATTTTGTATTAAAATAGTTTTAGTTCGCTTATTATCTAATACGGCACATTTTTTAGGATAATATCGAAAATTATTATTAATTTATAAAAAATATACTACACATACATATACTAAAAATGTTCAGATAATCTAATACCAAATAAATATATTTGTTATGTAAATTACAATTAACATAAACAAAATATAAGGGAAGTATTCAATTAACCCTATTCAAAACACGGTAAATTATTTGAGGACAGATTAAAGGCACCTAGCTTATTGACTGCAAAGCAAACGTGACACATTCCGCAAACATAGCAAGCGTTCATGCGTCCTTAGTCTTCACTAACCTACCCAACAATATTATCGCAATCACGTCTTCATTGGGTTGCTTTGAACAATTAAATATAGGTTAAATTTATAAACCATCTTAAGGTTTTAAATTTAACGATGATATAGCTTATAATTCACACATTTTGTGTTTAAAATATTTATAAATTAACTTGTAAAGTCATAGAATATTCTAGCGTCGAATGTTCACACAGAATAACTAGAAACAAAACAAAAGGAAATGTGTTGTTAGTACGAATGGCAGCAGCCGGCAGGAGTCGGCAGGACCCACTCTTCTCTATTGATTAATCAAACGCCTTTATTGCATAATGACCAAGATTCAAGAGCTATTGACCGGAGGAATCATTGAGAACATTGCTTTCTAAACTATATAATACCAAATACAATACCTAAGTATTGTTGCGAAGTAATTGTAATATATTATAAGGGAACAATATTTTAAAAGTGGAATTTTACTACTTATTTGCAATAATAAAACACCTTTTATACGATTTATAATGACTTATTTGCAATTTGATCGAAGAATTTTTATATGTACTAGGTACACTTTACAGAGTATTATAAACTCAAAAATGGAAATTTAATACAATTTTGTTCAAAAATTGTGGTACAGATATAAATTATTTTATTTTATTAACTCAATATTTCGCTTATCTTAATTGTATAATCTCAATTAAATTATAGACAAGGTTTTCCGTTCAAACTGAGTTATCAATTTAAAAGATTTTATAAAAATGATTAAATATCAAACATACGCAATATCGTATAATGTACACAATGTAATGTAATAACATTCAAAGTTTTGACTCTTGCATAATCAAGTAAATTGTATTATGAAAATTTATTATTTAGGGACATTCCGATCCGTGGCTAGGTAACAGCGAAGTACTTGTGACCCTTCATTGTTGACCCTACTCAAGGAAGATGTTAATCATAGCCCGCTCTCTATTACTGTACCTATAGCGCTATGAAATATGATGACATAGACTATTCCAATATATTTTTTATGATTCATAAATATAACCTCAAAACATTTTTATTGTGTATCAGAAGGTCAACCTTCAAAATAACCGTGGGTACTAGTAATTCACCTATAAAAATAACATATACGAATTGTAAGGTCTCCCTGAAATAAAATCTTCTAACGTCAGTCTAGTCGCATTTTAACTGTTAGATATTAATTGTTTCAATGAATATAATGTCGCGGGATACAATCATCCGCTGTATCTATTTGACCCAATCTTAGATACACAGGCCAAGTTCATGAGCGACGCTCGATATCGACAAGTTGATAGGCAGGCATTGATATTTAGTGGTCTGGCTGTTAGTGTACTGCTAGTTTAGTGTAGCATTAGTCTCTGATAAACATTTATCAATAACATAATACTAATTTTTTAACATCGGCTTTCCAAAATTTACCACGGTATAACTTATTGCTTACATGTAATTTTATTTATCTTTACTCAATAGACACAGTCAATTAAACAGGTTAAATGTATGCATACATTCAGGGAATAAACCAGCCTGCAAAGATTTATTAAAATTCCCCAATAATTAGACGCTGTTATATTTATCGTAGTTTGGCTGTGTACCTACAGTTCGTTGTTTTATCGACCACGTTTTCAACCGTAAACGTAACTGAATGAAAGCATACTCACAACGATTTGTAATACTGATTATTTAATCTCACTTCGTCGTATAAATATTTTGAGCGAGCCCTTTCTAGTTTACGATCGCGATAGAATACATAAATGTATTTCCCATGTATTACCATAATGTGCTGGGCTTTTACTTAATGTTATACGAATCAAAAGATACATCGCATTAAATACACAGTTAGGTTACTGCGTAAGCGGCAATTATATAAGCCGATAGCATATTTACTACTTCAATCAAGATAGTAAACACAACGTCAGTCGCGTACACTGTAGCAGAGTAGCCTAATAAATAAGTACCTAACTAAATTTATCGAGTAGACAATACACGGTTTGCATAATTAGCGTATTATACAATGTTATGTATCAGATTAACGATGTTAAGGAAATGTCGACAGTTCGTAGTACGGCCTGTGGTCCCACGGCTAGCCGCAAGTGCAACAAGCTCGCATTACTTCGTTCGAAGGTAAACAATCACCGTGTCTACATAACACAGGTGACAACACGAAACGTGTGTTGATGTTGCCATTTAACACGCTTCCAGTTATCAGAGCGCTACGATTACGCTGAAATATGCAAATGTATATGAAACTGAAATTATTTCTATAAATACTTATGAGAACTGCGGAGTAATTACGGTACATATTTGATAATACGAAAACATCAAGGGATATTCAGTTTAAACGTTCGTTTAAATTCAAATGTAATAAAGATCAACACATTAACATATTTTATTCCGTAATAATTCAAGTACAAGGTAAAATACATAGTTAATAAAAAGCAAACGATTAGAACTATTTTGGAATAAATAACATAAAAAATTATCTTAATTACGTCATTTACAATTAAATTACCTTTTGTGTTCGTTCCTATGAGCTGCGCCGGCAGTAGCTCGCATTGAGGGGGACCTCGGACTTAAATCGATAAGTCGTGGGTTCGAAACCGGACGAGCGTACAAGAAATAAAGAAATATTTGAACTTATCTGCACCTTATTCATACCACCACGATATATACCATACGGTGAAGGGAAATTTCGTAAGGAAATCGACATTTGTCAACCCGCACCAGCACCTTGACCAGCGTGGTGAATTATGGCCTGAACCCTCATAGGAGGCCTGTTTCCCTGCAGTGGAAACATATATGGTCTGATGACTGCAAAATGCGTTGTATTCTTCTTCAAGTACTTTTTATTGATAGAAAAATAAACAATGAAATAAACCCCAAATGAATCAAACCTAAGCCAGCGATTTAAAGATTTACAACTTTGTTAGTATTTTTTGTTAATTTAAGTAGCCTATCATGTTCACATCATTGAAACGTGATTGCAAAGTGCAAACATACTTCGATACATTCAGATAAAGACTAGTTTAATATTGTTTATTGTGCCTGTAATTTAAAAGTTATAAATCCTTACTAAATAATACCAATTTCAATGCATATTAACTAGTACATGGCTGGCGCCTCTTGGCCGCTAACGGTAATACAAGATGCCTAGCTTAAGCTTATACTAAACCATGGGAAGTACATCATGAGAACCGCATAGAGGAGGAGCTACAGTTATGTATCACGTTAGATAAAAGTTATACCGCACCCGCCTTTCGATCTATTACACATAAGACTATATGTTTCTCCATTAATAATGTTTCTTTTAACCTCCTCTTACTAATTTTCCAATCAACTACAATAATATTCAACTTTTATAATTTACTTTTTTGCACACTCGTAGCTTTATAAGTTATATATGACTGTACCTAAGTTCATTATCAAGATATACAATATTGTATATACAATAACGAAATGCCTGCTCATATAATAAAAGTTATGTTTCTTATTGCATTCGATTTGAAGCATATAATACAAGTGTGATTAATATTGATTTCATTTCAGAATCCGTAAACAAAGTTAAATATGGTATTGTAAGTGGTACTAAAATGTATTGTTGAAAGTTTTGTAGCCAAAATTCTCAGGCAGAATCTGAATCATGATCAAAATCGGGTCTGAGTATGTTTTTGGCGCCAACTACATACCTGCATTATGCACATTATTAGTATTCAGGAAAATAAACATTATGTATTTACACAATTTGATACTATGATGAAAGAGGGAAATGTGTTAATTTATTACTTTATCATATCAGTGCGCACTACATGAAATACGATTAGCTTATATAATGAAAATTACATTTATAATGCGCATCACCAAATTACAAATAAATATTTTGTCTACACCAAATTCAAATAATATGTGTTTCGTCATCATTTAAATGAGAATATTACAATTAAAACAATAATCACTCGCCTTATTCGAAGTTGGTAACAAAATCGTTACGATATTGCAATGCCGCATCGGATTTCAAATCTAGTGTTTACTTACTAAGGTAGTCTAGACATCTATTACATTACACAGCACATTTTTTGGTTTCAATTAATGATGTCAACTAACGTCATGTATAACAATGTTATCGAATTTCTTCAAAGATATTAAGTGTCAGGCTTTCAACTGTTTGCTATGAAATATTATGTTGTTTGAAAATATCACAAGTGGAAAGTTATTTGGCTTGGTTATTACCAGACACAAATAGTTTTACAAATGTTATTAACAGTTATTATTGGCTAAATCTATATTTATTGTTAGAATTCAGGAAACATCTCTATAGTGCCTCAATTAACTTACTTACTCGTATAAATTTCATTAAATGTGTGAAAGAGATTTCAATGAAACTGAAAATGCAAATATAATATAACAATTTGTAACTGCGTATATAACTTACAGTACCAAAAGTGTTACAATGTGACGAAACCTACCTTAATCGATTACGCTGCCTTGCATAGCTCGTACGCAGTAGTCAAAGTTGTAATTCCCGAAATAAACGTGACGAATAATTTCGAGAAAGGCGTCAACTGAACGATCACGCTGATGCAAAACATAAATATAAAACGGATTAAACGATGCACCTCATTTACTTGCTTGACTTCATAAAGAACCTACGCCTCGTTTAAGGAATTTGGCGACGTTTTAGCAATAGCGTCGCGCCGCTACCGCCGACACGTTTACGACGCATTTTGTCTGGTTGCACTTTTTTATTATTTTCGCGTTTTTATCTGTTCTTCTTTACACAAAACATGTTTTACCTGAATTAGTTTTCTTTTTGGTTCCTTAAAACAGAAGCTATATTAGCCCGAACTTATGAATGTTAAGAGGTTTTCTTAGCCTGCTTCAATAAAGCTTAAAACTTTCTAACGTTATAATTTATTTCGGCAACATTAACAGTTCGAACCTCAAACTTAACAAATTACCTCTTATCTCCGCTATAAGACTAAGTTGAAGAAACATGCAGCTAATAAGTCCACATATTATTATTCATCATCAGCCCATATATATTCCCACTGCTGGGACACAGGCCTCCTATGAGGGTTCAGGCCATAATCCACCACGCTGGCCAAGTGCGGGTTGGCAGATGTCACATGTCGTCGAACTTTTAATTCTTGGACATGCCGGTTTCCTCACGATGTTTTCCTTCACCGTTTAAGCAGTGGTGATGTTATCCACATGCGCAGATAAATTGAAAAATCAATTTATTTCCTGCACGCTCTCCCGGTCTCGAACCCCGACTTATCGATTCCGAAGTCCGAGGTTCTCACCACTGAGCCACCACTGCTTTTGTACATATTATTATTAATACTCCAAATTTCAGACCTTTATTTAGTTAGCAACGATGTCAAAAAAACCTTGTATCCGGCTAAAAATAAAACGTTTGCTGTCCTAGTATAAAAGGACATTCATGAAGATTATGCGAAACTAAACAATTTTTTTTTAGATATTTAATCCATGTCTACTTATATATAACGTTTTTTAATCCGGAAATTCTACGGAAACTATGCGAGAAAAAACCGCAAAACTGTCTATCTTTTCCTTTGACTGCGCGGGCAAAGCCGCGGGCAGAAAGCAAGTCATTCATAACTCCAGTAATTGCTACGGCAGCAAATGTATTTTTAACGGCACAGTCGAATTCTGCGCCGTAACTTTTAATTATAGACAGTGAGGTAATGAATGAATTTACAATTTCTTTTTTCTCAATGTCAGGAAAATGAGAACACATATGTTTGTGTTGTTTACATTTTCCTATTTACCTAGTTTTTTATGATATCTTCTATGAATGAAGAATGATTTTGCACAATAGCTTGTTTTCTTCCCGCTAGGCTGTATTTTTGGACAATACAGAAAAGTTTACGATGTCTTAAATCTTGCTCATACACTCATCAATGAAATTGCTCTGAATATAAACATCCTGTTGAAAATGCGATCCAGGTTCTCTAATCGGCCAAGGTTAAATGCTAAATTAAGTTTAGCACAGTAGTTTGTTTACCTGCATGTTTTTTGTAGGCCAATTTAAATTGGCCGCTCATCTTAAAACACACATTTGCGATCTGATAAGTTGTGTAAACAGACGTTAACAATCCGTTTTTTATTATATGTATATTTTAGGTTTGCATCGATTCCATTTTCAAACGGCTTCAAATAAGGAGGATTCGAGGAGGAGGATCGATTCTATTTTGTTTGGTTTTGTTATCACATAACTTTCCGGGTGAACCAAAATTCCGGGTGAAAAAATATTGATAATCTTTCGATTAAATCGAAAAAATATTGATAAATGGGATCACACGGTGGCACTGGCATTCAAATAAAAAAGGTACACTAAAATCAGTTCACCCAGTCGAAAGTCTCACGACACGTTAACAGAGCCAAAAAAAACAGACGAATCGAGAACCCCCTTTTTTGAATTCGGTTAAAAATACCATAAGATGATTAAAGCCCGAGTTTTAATTTTGGACAGTGTGTTCATTGCGAATACAAAAAGACAATGTAAGGTCAGAATCATTAAGCATGTTTAGCTGTGTTAATATCAAATCATACTTAGTATCATATCTGGTTTCAGTAATTAACAATGTTAATGTGTTGCAAAAATTCGTAGTAATGCAATTTCACTTTTCAATTGTAGATTTCTTATTTTTATTATCTGTTTTATATAAAAATATATTTTTATACTACACAGCAGATAACTACAAAATATATTATTACACATGTGATTTATTTAATAAGTACTTTTAGACTTTGCACCCGTGTTATTGCATATTATGCAATTTAACCCTATTTGTTAATGTTTATTAGTTCTAAAATTAAGTACTTCAACTCAGCCAATTCGAGTGTAGGCAGAATATTTTTAAAATATAAAACCTACTTATCGCTTTCATGTATGTCATCCAACTATAATCCCATTAAAATAAATGGTATATATATTTTTTTAATATACGCATATCAGTTTTTATGGACATTTGAACTGTCTGATTACGGCATTTATGTTGCACAAAAAACAGATGTCGAATTGTGATAGATGTAGTGTGCAGTTGATCCGATGTTCATCATAGTAAGGTTGGATGGCAGCCAAAGCTAGCACTGTCAGATTTATTATCTGGCACATCTACGGGAAATGCGCGTACACGGTAAGCTTCCTAATTGTATTGCGTCATTTATGACTACGTTAACTTCAGTAATCAATCTTTACTACCGACCTCACTGTAACCTCCTCAAAATTCGGATTCAACGTATGCTAACAATAAATTCATCACCGGAAGCATTAAAATAAAGCCTAAAGATAAAACATGTTTTGAAATTTATACAAGCGCAAGCAGGCTGTAATGAATACTATCACTTTATGAGATATGTGAGCGCCGATGTTAATCGCCTACTTGAGTAACCTTGACCTTAGCGATGAACCAAAAATCCGTGCGAGTGTTTAATACAGAACAACCGCTGGCGTGCATCCAAAACTTTCTTAAAACGGTTTAACTGCAATGTTTCAATTAAAAGCGACTGTCCGATGATTCGCCGAAGAACTGCATTAAATTGTTTTTAAACGCCTTAAGGCGTTCGTGCTCAAAAAGTCCGCAAATTAAGATTGTAATTTATGTTATCAGTTGTTATATTTTATAAGCTATAAGTTGTCTTTGACTTTTTTATTACGATATGCAATGAAATGTTAATATGAAAAAATCGCTTGCTTACAACTTATTTATGAAATTAAATGATTTGCATCTATATTATACATAATTTGTAACTAAGAATAATAATATATACTTATTCTATGTTATTACATAACCTACCCAAAAATGCCCTATATCTAGCAATATTCTTACCAAATGCTTAATCGTCAATGTGTATATCAAGTACAAATGTTGACATATCTTTGATAATTAAAGCGAATAATCGATTTTACATAATCATACGAGTATGTTACATATTTTACCTAGGTATACATAACAAATATTTGCGATATGCATATGATATAAACATGAAATGCATATGTAATAAGTACTTGAGGACAAATCGGTGAATCTGATAAATGATATCAACAGGTAGAGTACGCAATGAGTATTTATCACGATACGCAGAATTACTTATGTTTAATTAACGCGGTCATGCTTAGACATAACATAACTTTGTGTTATGAATTTATAGGTGCATAGTTTACTTCTTATTATTAATACAAGCTTAACAATTAATAGAAGTTTGTTAGAATTACCAGTTTAACCCGATTTCACCGTAATCGTATTTTACCCTTAAAAAAAAATAATATATTTTTACGTCTTAGCTTAAAGAAACGTGGATAAATATTTACTAAAAAACCTTCGAAAGTCGAAACACTAAAATCGTTGAGACTCACAGATAAATCGTATTACAAACACTGAAATACATTCTATTCCCCGTAATAGATGCAGAGCCTGGACCTTTTAATCTGATCAATCACTGATAGGATTACAGCCATCTAACAGTGGATTTGCTAGGGGCTTTATAAAATTTACTATATGCTATCGTTATATGAAGCCCGGTTATATTTTGGAATATCGGTTAAATTTAAGATTTAATTACACAAAATTTGAAAGCTTTTCTATTATAAGGCGGTAAACCTATGCTGATTTTTGAAATGATACGAAAATCACGTACCCGGGAACCCGCACGTTTTGTGGCTTATGTAAAAACCCAAGAAGCCGCGGCGACTTCGTTTCGAAAATGTTTACTTAACGTTTGGATTGTGTTATGTCAGCCAGACTATGTTTATAGAATAATAAAAAGAACGGTTGGTTTAAATTTACTTTAGAAATTTTCTGACGAATCAAACACATTTTAATATAACAGACAATAAAAAAAAGTTTTTCTTTATAAAAGCGTATCAAAAGATAACAATAAGAGATCGAGGTCCATATTTGGTCGTCAAAACAATTCAAAATTATAATGCATAACATATGTGGTAATTAAATTCATTGAGCATCGGATGTCGCGTCAAGACCTACTGCACTATAATTAGACCACGACTCAGATTGCTTACGCGTCGGTGCTGCACATATTTGCCCCATTTATTACGTTCAATGTGTTTATTGTTATGTAAATGTGTGCATGTATCCAAATGATATAGCACAATCAACTTTATAAGCATTGTGGCTTCTCCTTTATTTCTGAAATCCCGTCTCTCATCGACGCTAGTACGTACTGATTTGTTTTTATTCTTTTTCTCACCCAAGGACAATTCCTGTCGTTCCCGTAAGCTACAAATATTATTAAAAGGTTAAACAAAAACATTATGATTAGTGAGATTTCAGTGAAGTTAGCGAGGAACCTTTCTAACGATAACAATAAAGGAAAACATATTCCACTCTATTTAAGGCCGCTTATAAACTCATACGTTCTCACACCCACATGCGTATATCCATGTAAATATAACAAACGTTAAGGGTATAAAAGCTATAAGCTTTTACGGAATGTGATATTATGTGCCACCCAAGAGTTTAGATTGAATCGGAATCCAAACAAAACTTTACGACGAATTTAATACATTATGAATGAAGGTGCTAATCATTTTTATCACGCTACTCCATATTATGTTTTATCTATAGTGTTTTCTTAATAATGTCAAAACATTTTATGTCCACATCTTTAACTCAGGTGTATTTTATGACTCTGATTAGGTAAAATCTAGGGCACTGCCACCAACACTAGTCCGCCTACGTTTATTTATGTCAAATGACAAGAAAATATTCACAAATTTTATCAGGCTATAAATTGATAATGCGCTCAAGATGGTATTTTACACCACACTTATTTGCTTCTTTTTTATTTTTAAGAAATCTCCACAATTACTTATAAATCGCGTTAGTCAATTTATATGTACCTTCAAATCACCT
This sequence comes from Zerene cesonia, assembly GCF_012273895.1. Classification (NCBI taxonomy): domain Eukaryota; kingdom Metazoa; phylum Arthropoda; class Insecta; order Lepidoptera; family Pieridae; genus Zerene; species Zerene cesonia. The sequence continues at coordinate 6,081,394 of NC_052114.1, forward strand.
TCATATCGTTTACTGTGATTATAGTAAACGAACCGTGGTCTGAAACTGAAAAATCAGTGGACTTATTTAACGTCACATAATACACACAGGTATTGCTTCTTTTATGGATTTAAGTACAGTTCAGTATCTTCTATTCTTACGAGTATTTTCTGCGAATTCCATTGTTCGCTAATGCGTAACGACCTTGCATCTAGACCAGATGCGATAAGCGCGGCATGCGGCCAGCCAATGTAACTCAGCGGTGCATAAGATTAACAAGATAACGATCGTCAAAGTAATCACTGTTAGCACACATCCTGCAAGAACGCTAACAAGAAAAGCTTTTTAACTGTGTGAATAAGAAGCAAACTAAAATCTTGTCTACGTATGATATATGCTGTTTAATTTTTAGTTTTATAGCATTGAAATGCTTTATAAATGAGAAATTTTGAAAGAATAGAAAAAAATTTATCACGAGGCAGGATACGAACCTGTGTATCTTGCCTAACCGTAGCAACGCCTAGCCTCTCGGCCACCCGTGATCCTGATACGCTGTATTAAACAGATCTTTCAATTACAGAGTTAGATTGTTAAAATTTCAATACCAATTATTACGGTTTTTCCTTCGTTAACTAAAAATACGGGAACGTAAACGTTTAATTGGACCAAATGTGGATTACATTCTGATTAAGCCGTTTGTGTTTCACTAAATAAGGCTCACGGTAATGTGGATCATACTTCGAACAGTACTTATTGTATATATTACAAGAAAATATTTGTAAGTACCACAATAGGATTTCTAAGTGGAGACTTTTATCAAAAGAAACATCTTTGTATATTATTCTTAATGTAAATATAATACTTAATGGATTTTTGAATATAGGTACCTAAACTTAAGGCTAATAAATTGAATTGTTATTTTAAACGAGGGACTATCTATCTATATTTCGTTATAACTATATTGAGAGATGAAAATAAATAATTTAAACATTATTTATAAAATATTCACTTGATGTTATAAAGTGGAACACAACATTAATAATAATATAGTAAATTGAAATTCTCTCCGAATCTCGGAACATAACATTTTTATTGCGCGCGACGTGGAGCTTAATGCATGTGATAGAGATACGCAATAATTTTACTGGTTTACTTCTTCCATTATTCATTGCATGTTGTTAATTTGCACGTGTTTTCATTTTACTTCAATTGATAAGAGTATAAGTTAATTCAAACGTAAGTGTACTATATATTATCTTCCCCTTTGCATGTTAAGAAGTACATTAATTGTGATGACTCTATGAGTCGTGGACACGGTAACTAGGGTAATGATCGAGCGCTGTAAGAATTCAATGGTGCCATAAATTGAAATACACTATCGAGTCATCAATCGCGAATAATGAACTGCTTTATTGTATGCACTAGGTGCAGTCGACAACTATGACTTCATACGCCTAATGAAAGGTTGGTCGAATAGGTAATGCGATCTAAATAGACTGATATGTATCTATTTACATCAAGTAAACATAACTATTTTTAGAACATAGTCGTATTGGCACGAATATGGCCCGAGATGTATTATCTGACATGAACAGTCAAGAAACTGTCACAACGATGTTGCTTGCAACGCATCGTTCTAGTATGCAAATAATAATAGTCTATAGCGGCACGATATGCTTAAATGCCCTTCAGGGAACAACTTTTTAATCGATATGTCATTATTCTTTAAATATCAAGGAGAGATGTAAAAGCAGAAAAGCAAAGATTTCTTTATCATGATTGGCATGATAATCCTCTATTGATCCTAACACATTGCAAAATATAACATAAAAACAGTTAATTTTTTGTTCGATAAACAATTCATTTGTTAACTTCATTTGAAGTTCGATTTCTTACTGAGTATCTATTATTTGAATGCTTGTCATTCGTTTTTTACCTTACCTGTAATTTAAAAAAAAAATTGATTAAGAAATATTTAGATGAAAGTTTTCCTGCTAGAAAATATGATTCATGTAAAACAATGAACAAGCTATGCAAAAGATTTCTTCGAAACCTTAAATGTCTGTCATAGGTTATTTGATTAATTTGCGGAACGAATCAACCGTGAAGTAATTCGCATGAATCATTTAAAGTAGCGAGATTTCATCTTCGCGTAATCGCAAATGAATTGCACGAATTCATACAGAGCAAATCGATTGCTAATTTGAATAATAACGCAACCAGAATAAACCGCGTGGTATCTCTCATCCTTGACATAGAGCAGGCATAAATAGATTAAGTTACATTAGCCAGGGCCCAGGTGTCAACTGATTATGCTACGCTTCTAGCATACATTTCACGTTTGCATTTGCATAAAATCAAGGGGAGAGAAAATTTATGTGAAAACATGAGTCAGTGTGATATAGTTTTACCCGTACTATTTTATAATAGCTATAGATTATCTGGTACGCTTTCACGGCTAAAGTATTGAGTGTATAGTTTAGTTTGATCGTATTAAGATATTGATATAATTTTGTAAACAATTTAAAACCAGGGAATATATTTATTTAGAAATATTTTCATGTTATATATAGAATAGTATAAAATGTATCAATATACAATTAATTAAAAATATTACGAACAAATCTGTATCAGAAATGCATTCACGTGCATACGAGTGGAATCGTCGCGTGAATATTCAAAGATAATAGTATCTTAGACTAATTTATATTAGGTACTCACAATACTTCTTATCAAGAGCTGACAGCGTGACAGACGGCGTGGCCGTTTCGAACCATACATTGAATACGTAATGCAAAAATAGAATACAAAAATACTTATGTAATACTATCAGGACGAATAATTGTGTCAATGTGTGGCATTCATTTGTTTGTGCATCGTCTTATTCACCTCAATCAATGGTCGAAATATCGAATGCTCTCAATACTTAAATGAGGTGTCTGCTATATAAATTGGGTCGAGGTCGTTTCCATTACGACCTAGAGCAACGTTATGATTTTGCCGGAATTAGATTCGCACAAGAATAACAAAACGTACATTGGGAATTTCATAATGAATTTATATAAATATATAATATGCCTTTGACATTTTACTATCATTTAATTCAAATTTGTATATTAATACAAAAGTTCTGAGTTCGATCTTTTGGTGGTTGGTGGAAATTATTTGAAGTCCAAGGAAGAAGCGCAATTTTTTTAATTAAACAATAGTTAAAGTATCATTTATAATTTAATAAATAGTCATTTTTAATATATTACTACACTAGTAAACTTGTAAAAAATGAAAACATTAATTAATATATCTAGTTATTAAATATAATATCATATATTAATTTATAGTATAGGTCGATGGATAATATTATTTATTTATATATTAACTAAAAGTCAAGAAAGTTTGCAGTTTCACTTTGTAGGGACGTATATAGTTGCATCCTGTTAAGGAGAAAGTAATAGATTTGATTGTTACCGATGCAGAAATTATTGTTTCACTTCGATAACTTTGTTATTATAAGAGCCCAGAGGGATTAGAAGAATGAAGAATACAATATCTCTATATTTTTCTGTTTCAGCGTATAAAAATAAGGACATATTTATTGAATATCTTTAAATCTAGAGTAACGTTTAAGCAGTTATTATTCATTATTTTTTTTAAGATTATCTAGAGCAACTAATTGCAAACTGTATCTGCGCCAGAAAAGGCTTTTTTGTAGACAGACAATATTTTTTAATTTAAAAATATTGACAAAGTAGGCATAATTTCAAAATATGAAATCAATAAAGCGTTTTCAAATAAGTAAAAGAAAAAATAAGCAATATTGAAAATAATTGTAAAGAATTAATTGAATGTCCATATTATTGCATAGATTTTGATTTAAATGCATTTTGCAGGCTTACTCACTTCTTAGCATCATTCCACAACAAAGATGGAGTCTAATTGCGTTAAAAGGTTCTGTACCTTTGGGCCACAATAAATCCGGTTCAGTACAGGCAAACGACATATGTTAACAATTGTTTGACAAAATCTTACACTCTCTTGTTAAATATGTGATATCGTAACGCGAGCTATCACCATGTGAAGGGCTCGCACCGGTCTCTCTAATTTGTTTAGCAGATGGCTAAGTAAAATACATCTTTACTATTGCTGAAATGAAGCCAATTGGTTAAACTTTAACTTTCTTAAAAGACTCAACGCAACAAAAGAGAAATATAAAGTATATATCAGAGGCAAAAAAACGTTTTTTGTGGTAGAGCAAGCAACTGAGCTGGTGGTTTGCTGATGGCAAGCGTTGCAAGCTATTAGACGGAAACACAGTAATGAGATGGTAATAGAGAAGACAAGGTAACGATCCTCCAATTTATAAGTATTCAGTATTTAATTAATTATTCAGTATTTTACAGTGCATATGTAAAATACTGAATAAATAAAATCTCGTTATTGAAACAATTCGAAAACATATTGCAAATACATTTCCCGTCGTATTAAGTCAGTCGTTCAAAAGGCGGCACTTGCAGGCGGGTCTCGGGAACAAAAGGTAATACGTCTTAAAATTGGCGTTCGGAACAGGTGAGGTCGCGTCACTCGCAGGCTAGCAGCATTCACTTTTCTTCGCCAACAGCATAAATAAATGACGAAGGCCACTGTTTTTATTTCCATGCCCACCTGGTTTTATGTGCGAACGTATTTCAAATTGTTTCAAGCATTCTTTCATAACCCAAACTTCGTTTTAAAGACTCGTCCGATCGTAAATATGTGTTTATGTCCACACATTTGAAATCCATCAATCCTAAATTTAGATGTTACGTAAACGTTCATCGCTTGCGAACGATAAAACTGCAATTTATTTGAAATTTAATATATCTTAAATTACATTTTTCATTGGATATAATTCATACATTCAGTTATAAATGCAATCATTTACAATCTAAAAATTGTACTTTCATGAGTTAAATATTTTAATAATAATTTTCCCATCGATTCTTTAGCCGTTTCATTAACGGGTCGGTTATAGACGACATGTGTTTCATTTAGCTCTTTAAAGATGCAATGGACTTGTCTTAGAACTATACCTAATATGTATTGTAACATTTTACAATGCTTCTGCCTAATGTATGTGGTAGTCGAGCACGCTTCGGCACGAATTGGGCCAGCTCGCACCGGGGAAGTACCACACCCCCACAGAAGACCGGCGTGAAATAGCATTCTGCTGTGTTTCGTTCGGTGAGTGGAGGAGCCGGAGGCCCAATCCTTTTCCTTCCCCTTCCCAGTCCTTTCCTTTATTCCTCTCGCCAATCCTTTCTTAATCCCTTCCCAATTTAAAGTCGGCAATCCATTTGTAGAGGCGTAAGGTCTGTAATCGACTTTACGCCTCTACAAATGTTCATGGGCGGTGGTAGCGCTTACCATCAGGCGTCCCACCAGCTCCATTGCCGACTGTGACATAAAAAAAAAAAAAAAATGGTCATATAAATGTAAGAACAAGATCCATTGTCGTATGAAGTAACGCTTCATCACAACTAATTCAATTTGTCGTTGGACGATAATTTGTCGATGTCACTTTGTGATTTTTTTTGTGATGCCTTTTTGTGAAACTACCCTGCCATCAATCACTGTATTTTTCCAGTATGTACGAGTTGTAGAATTATAAAATATATAAAAAAAATACGTGTTGGAGAATTACAAACGTGGAAAACAGAAATACAATTACTTAGATAATTAATGTAACGTATATATGTAAGTTCAATTTATTTTTAATTTCATTTAAGAATGTGTTAAATAAGGAAACAGATTGTAAATACTGTCGTTCTTACAGATATACTCGAGTAATTACAAATAGTTTTAAGTTGCCGACGGCGTGCTTGCGGTTTCATCTTGAAACGCGGATGTATGAGAATTCGATTAGTCTGTTATTATGTAACAGTTAATATGTATACATCTACACACACGGTCAGTAATGGTTTATTGACTTGACAGCGCGCCCGGTTCGTTAAATGTTTGATTTATGACCAAAGACAATGCGACAAGAGACGTGTATTTACGATTGTTTTGGTTACATACATACAAAAACCTAATATAACATATGACGATAAGTTAATAGTATACTAATTTAACAATGTTAAAAAGCTTTATTTAAGCGTTTATTTTGTTTAACTTTGTAACGTTTGAATAGAATATCTAGCTAATTAATTCTATAATAGTTTCATACATGTATATACTGATGTTACTTACATATATTAAGATTCTGTATTATTATATTAGAAGATATTTATTTTTCAAACTGCAGCGTAACAACTAGTATATTATTATCTACTTAAAGCTTAATAAATACACCGATTGCGCATTGAACGTTGATGTTATCTAAACATTATTATCTTTTAACTTCTAATACGGCCATGTAACCTAAAAGTAGCGGTACGTTCAATTCACAGACACATCGATCAATATTTATAGGGCGACCCCCTATAAATCAGCATCAGATCACTGAACAAGTGGACAACCTTGATTATTCCAGCTTGACACAGCGATGACTCAAACTGCATTAACGCTGATCTGCCTAAAGGCTTGAAACATAAATTTCATAATTGCCGACGCGTAGACAATGCACGAAAAAGTGCGCCTCGTTTCCCCATGAATAATACATGCGAAAAGAAACGATTCTTTTCGTAGATATAGGGAACTTAGCCACGATATGGCACAATTTTATTTCTCTTTGCCTAGCGTGCCTCAGGCTGAGCCGCTTCCAAGATAACGAATAAATAAAAATTTCCTTTGTTTCAATGTTGCAGCCTAAAGTTAACGTTTCCTACAACTGACGACATTGAATTGTTGGTGGGTTAAACCAAAATAACTTTTAAGTTTTGACCACAATACAGGAAACAAATAAACTAAGTTTACAATTGTAACTAAATTCCTCTGCAACAAGTATTTTTACTTTTTATAAAATAAATATCAGGCAATTGATTTATTATTTAATCGTGGGCGTGAGAATGATCGTATTTCGTAGTAAATTACAGGAATACCGCAATACACTAAAAATAAATTGTAATGAATCATGGCTCATTCAGTAGTAGCACGGAGTGACGCAGCTTTATGACCCACACAGGGACGATAAAGGCAATTTCTACGAAATTAAACATTATATGCTGCCCTGCATCGGCATCGGTAATATCCAAGGGATAATCTACTTTTATGATACCATATTTGACACATTAAGGAGTGTTTCCAAAATTGTTTATATATAGATGTATAAATGTAAATGTACATATAAATCTACGTTTCGCTGTGACTCAATGATATTGAACACGAAGTCTTATCATTTTTCAAATGAATTTTATTATTGTATTATGTTGTTATGCTGACTGATTGTATCAAGTTCTTTTTTAGTTTGACATTTATTGATCAGTTGATTATTAATGTGCAAAAGATCAGTTCGTTTTATTTTTTATCTTATTAATAAATTATTTTGTAGTGCCTCCATGTTTGTGTCCTCAAATTCGATTAACTATGGAATTTTGACATTGATTTATGTGAGTCCATTTAATGGTAGGAAACTCATATTAATTTTATTGCTCCACGCAATCTGATTCGCTCGCTTTACACGTTTTTTGTAGAAATTCATTAGTATTCATATTTAAATTATTACGAATATTGTTTTTAAATCATTCTACTAATATTGTTTATTCTCTTATTTATAATAATGTTGTATAATATTTATCTTTTACTAGTTACTTAATAAATCACCTTTTTGTTTTCTGGACTCGACTTGTATTTATTTAATTCGTCAAAAATAACATAGCAGAGTGATGAACTCATTATGAGTGGGTCTTTAAAAAGGCCGAAGAAAATACCTCAGCTCCTACTAGCTAACTAATACATATATGGATTATTTCTTATCAAATGAAAACTTCTCATGTAACGTGTTAAAAAAAATGAATATCTAGTTAAAGGTTTTTGTTAGTAAGTACGTATATAAAAGATAATTGGAAAGGCTGCAGCATGCAAGCCGCGAAAGTTGACCTTGCTGGTGCAGTGTAAGACTAACGGTATTCGCATCCACTACTTTCGCTCACAAATCTACCCTCCAAGCTAGAGCTAGACACGACGTACCTATTATCCAGAATATGAACTTAAATCTTAAATATTCTTGCATGATTCAAACGCTTATCGATAAATTAAAGCAGTTTGTGCCTTGCGTTGTGGAAAATTGTTATTAAACTTACGTTTATATTGGTAGTATACGACTTCCATGCGTCCATTAATAAGTATACGACTTCTTTACAATTATAAGTATATACAAAAATGTTCTTTATTATTTCATATTTTTAACATAAATTGGGAGAGCAGACAATTAGTTAGGTATACAACGATAAGCCGGTAGCTAATTTAGAAAGTTCGTGGAAATATTTATTCAGTCAGCCATCGTACTTCTACTTACATTGCACTATTCTGTAGCCTACAACCTGCACGAAACGTGCAGAGAGATGGTATTTTATAGACAAATTATTTGCATTACCCTACCGTGAGTCAATACAAGTCATACATATTAATAGAACATTACTCGTGAATGTTAATTGCGCATATTTGTCTCAATATTTCAAATGCATTAAACGTGTGAGTTTGGTGATTAAGTCTACTATCATCTGTAATATAAAAGGGTACAATTATATAAGCGAATTTCAATGTTAAAAAATTTATTAAAATTGATGTTCACGCTAAAATCATATGTGTTTCTTCGGAATCAATACATCAGCGTATCAATTACATTATACAGCAAGCTGAATTGATTTGATTGATGGTTGGTTGATGTACCGCGTCTCACACGTATATCATATAATTTCATGAAACAAAATTGGCTAGATTTATTACAACCACTTATCATTATATATGCAAATTGTATGAATCTGCCACACCATTTATTTAAAATATAATCTTATATATTATATTTAAATCATGTTGTAAACAGTGAAGTCTAAGTACTTGTAATATCACTTTTTTTTATTAAGTTTAATACGTTTAAAATCTAGTACATATATAAAATAGCTTCTGAGGCGTTTTATTAAAATACATTGGAAATGTTTTTATACGTATCTAATATTACATACAGAAATATTTCTCATTAAAATGAAACCTTCAAATACATTATTATGTAATTAACGTGATACGATCAATTTGCCCTTACACATAATAGCATATTATTAGAGTAATAGTTATGAAAGTTCTTACGTGCGTGGGCGGTCAAGTTCGCTTGTAATTTGTTGTTGGGAACCAAGAGGTCAGAACTCAAAGGTTCACCGCCTTATAGAGAAAAGAAGAACCGCAGTGACTCACGAATGTTACTTCGCTTAACACAATGTTTGTCTGAATTTTCCGCTAACTGGCGCAGGATATTTACGAATGCGGTTGTTAGCAAAAAATTATCGGCGTTTAAAACCGGTGGCTCAAATGTCAACAAGTATAAGTACGTTTGTTATTTGACAGTCGATGGACGGTGCACATTCTAAAATAAACTCATTGCTGTCTATATTTGAAAATTGCAATAGGTTTTATTTAGTTCGTTTAAAATACACTTGCCTCGTGAATCGATCGGTAGTTTGATTCGATGAGGTGTTGTGATCGTGAAATTCTTGTTGTTTTGCTGTGTACATAAACCTGATTATCAACAGAGCTTCAGAAATCGACCCACATCGTAACAGAACTACGTGAGTTGGCCGCACACCAAGTGCACTCATAATATTTCTCATGGCTTCACTAAACATCGTGCGAAACGGACAAATTTATGTATTTACTTTTGTAAACTTTCGGTTTGCGGAATCAAAATCGTACGTGCAGATTTTATATACATTTACTTTAATTCGATTTTGGATATTTCGTGAAAATGTCGTATTTTCCTGTTATGACCAAGTTTCTAAAAGGTTTTAAGCAATAATGTAAATTTTGTTTTTGAGGTAACGTCTGAAATAACATTGATAGCGTTAGTACGTTTAATATAGCCAGCTGTTTGCTTCTGTCGATAGATAATATTGCAATAAAACCAACGTCGCCCCTATTTATATTTACAGTCGATTATAACGAAAAATTGGATTCTTAGCAAAAGTTAAATAAGTAAATGTATAAAAATACATATTATTAAGATAAACGATAATAAAAAAATTATCGTACATTTAATAATTTAGTAATGTAATCAGGTACATATAAGTATTATATACTTACAATAGAGCAACGGTATCTGTAAACAATTTGAATACAATTTACACAACACTTTACTCTCAAACCCATTAATTTGCTCTAAGGAATGAGTCTTATTTGTTTCAAAGCATTAATGGCTAAATCTCAAACTGAAGAGGAAAACAGAAACAGCAAGTTCACGCCCACACAGCAATTAGTAGAACCACTTGTAAACAAACCACTCATTAGATTGAATACCAGTCATGTATACATAAGTCTGGGTTACGTTAAATCAATGTCGGAAAATTAGATAGAATAGAAATTGATTTGATACCAGTATGCGCTTTACATTAACTAACATTTTAATTTGCGTACAAATGGGAGTTATTATATATATAAAGGGTTTATTTTCATCATCGGGGTCATTGGGTAAGAAGTAATTTGTAATTTTGGGATCCAGTAATCGGAATAAAATGTAAAGATACAGGTTAGTAAAAACCTTCGTAATTATTACTTTGTAATAATTAGGTTTATAACTGAAAATAGTAACGTATTGAGGTTTTCTAGAACCAGCAAAGATCCTGTTCCCGGGATATACTATATCCGGGTTAAAAAATATCCTGGGGCATTTCTCGGGTGTAAAACTATGTTTCTTCCAAATTTCATCTAAATCATTTATAATATAAGAAGAAATTTAATATTTGTTTACGTAATATTTATTCTTTAAAAACATTAAAACAATAATGGCTATACTTACTACTACATTTCTAAATAACATATAATTTTGAAAACGAAGCATCGTAAACTTAAACGTTTACTTTCATAGCGGTTTGATTATCATAATATTAGGGTTTATTAAGAATCCGAATTATGCTTGGAAAGTTCAAGCCATTATTCTATTTAATGTTTATCGCAATTATTATCATGAATGACTTTGATATTTTATGTGTACTTGCTGGATAGTTTGCCTCATTTAGCTTCTACATCATAAACTCAGACTTTCATGTAGATCTTTAAATATTTCTGCCTGCTTTTCTCTTTAATACTCTTTAATATTCACATGTATCACTGTCATGATTCGCACTATAATCTGTATCAAACTTTGCAGATACACATGTTATAACTATCCTTAACAACAGAGATTGTATCTTTTAGATACACATACAAGCATAAATAAATATTGACTTGAACTCTTAACAGTTTTAACATTTTACTGTAAATCTAAAGCAAGAAGTGAATGCCCAGATCAATTAAAAAAGTAATTTTTACTGGTCCGAGTTTAAGGGACTCAATTTTTTTAATTACATGTGTTATACATAAATCGACTGTTTTACGGACGCCTTTAGCATGAATATATTTTATTGTTTAATTTCTCTGAATAATCTGAAAAATTTAAAAAAGAACTGTTTACTATATATTCACTGCATAATTATGCAAATTACAATATAATGTCGTTAAAAATTATGCGAGTCTTGACAACATGCGCTACAGAGTGATTTATTCCTTAATAATTTAATAATTTTCTTTCTCGATTTCTTGTACGACAACAGAAACGTTGGTTAATAGTGAATTTATTCTAATTCCTTTCAAACTCAAACTATCAAACTTTGGAGAAACACTGGAACATTGGAGGTTATACCTCTACGTATTCTACAATTCCACCTGGGCCAAGTCATTTAAGCTAAATCAGAACATCGACCTAAGGTAATCGCAGAAAACGCTCATCACGCGAGGGTCGAATGTGTCGGTCGTATTAACAGATGAAATAATTATGTTTATATAAAAACAGCTCCTTCTCCGGGTGCCTTAGAACAATGCCCAGCAAATTGCATTGGGAAATTGTTTCACCGAGGCTTCCAGCTCACAAACTAAATATTGAAGCGATAGCCGCCGGTCAGGGGTCTTTGAGGGTTTAATCGAAGCCCTTTTTAAGAAAATTGAGAGTTCAGGGAAAAATGGTGTTTAATATGTTTATTAATAAGTCTATGTGAAATAAGTAAAAATCCTTGTGTTTCATATGTATACATATATTTTTTTAATCATCCCTCGTAGAGCGTATGTATGTTGACGATATACATATCAAGCACTTGCATTGTGTTTTAACAATTTACTTTATTTTTATTATTTGCCCTTGTTTTTGTGTTCAGGATGTATAAAATCAACAGTACTATGAACGCCAGTATCTTAATTTATTGCGTGTTTGACAGCGTATAAAATAAATACAATCTTAACATACTTTCCAGAGGGATTTCGGACTCATGACGCAAATGCACTTTCGCTCTTACCCAACTTTAAATGAGTCTTTTATCGGTTTATACGACTGTCATTTAAATAACACCTGGCCGTGCACCTTATATCCATCAGCGAAACGCATATATAAATATGTTTAAAGCGATTAAAACTTTAAGATACGTGCCGGCGCCACATCTTAAAAGCATAGCAATGCGCGATTCCTATCAATTTGAAAAATAAGAGAATAAAATAACATTATGTTCACCAGTTTAGTTTTTTATTTTTGTTCGAATGTTGTTGTACAATAATATCTAATTTACCTTTTAAATTACATGTTTATTTAATTGTTATTTGTTGTAGTTTTTAATACTACGACCAAAGTTTCCCGTAAAAAATTTAATTTAAAATTCAAATAGTTAATTCTGAGAAGCAGTTTTTGCGTTGCTTTGTTTTGAATTGGGTTAACTAGCTAGTAAGCGTATTATATTTCAATACACAAATGAATACGAGTAAATTACAAAGATTGATTAATGTTAAGCAGCTTAATTGATATGTCACGAATCAGACATATCAGTGATAGAATATTTATAACATCCGTCAGGTATTCCGACACCAGCGATGCCATCAAATCGTTAGTTAGCACTTTATTTATCTTCCAAACTATTTAGATTTTTCTTTTATTTAACGAGTAGCACAATGTACATGTTATAATTAAATGTAAGTATGTCAGAACTTAATAATATTTAAGTAAGTTAAACATTTAAACGATTTAAATTATTTTGAATACATTTATTAAGGAAAATCTACTTGTCAAATTTACATAGCATATGTGGGGAAATAATGAAATTAAAGTTGAGAATTCTCTAAATGAAATCTAAATATGAAGTATGACTTTACAACGACAGATTCCATGCTAATTATTATCACTTGTCACCAACCACAATTTGTGACTGAAGTATTAATCTCATTCAACAAGTTAATGGTAACATAGTGAAGGAAATAAACATCGATTCTATATAGGAACATAATTATTTTGCGGAATTAAGTAATAATTCATGTTGAAATATTATTAAAATGAAATAGACATTTTTCTATTAAACGACATTATTATATTTTTATTGATAAATATTTTTCCTAGGAAACACATACCTAGGAAATTCTTATCAGCTTAAGAAAATATACAGTGAAGAAATATAATTTATGGGGATTTAACTACTAATTAATGTTAGATGTAATTTGTTATGTTATAATAATACAAGGTAAATTATAACAACTAACGAAACGTTGACGTCTCTTTATGAAAATACACGGTAAATTAAAATCCCCAGAATGATTAAAACGCCGACAGTCCAATCACAACAGGACAGAGAACGTAAGTAATTCAGTGTTCATTTTCTCGTGAAGAACTGTGTGAAGATTTTTAACAATTTATGAAAAAATAATCTAACTATTTAGAAATTAAAAACTTTTCAACGGATTTTAAACGCGATTTATTCATTATATTATTAACCCGACGTTTCGAACACTTTACAGCGAGCGTGGTCACGGGGAGACTCCTGTCTCCCCGTGTTCGAAACGTCGGGTTAATAATATAATGAATAAATCGCGTTTAAAATCCGTTGAAAAGTTTTTAATTTCTAAATGTATAATACTCGCGTGAAACCAAACACAAGAAAATACTATAATCTAACTATTCCACACGAATTTGCTGTTTATGAGAGTTGTTTCATTTTCGGTTATATGGAAACATCCTATCTACTACCCTCTGCTACTATCCTTTCTTGCTAATATTATAAATGCGAAAGTTTGTAAAGATGTGTATGTGTTGGTTGCTCTATCACGCAAAAAGTACTGAACCGATTGCAATGAAATTTTGTACGTAGACAGCTGGACAACAGGAATAACATATAGGCAACATTTTATCCCGATATTCCTACGGGGTACGGACTTATGCGGGTAAAACCGCAGGGCGCAGCTATTAGATAAATAAATAATAACTAATGAGTTACAAAATTTTAACGGATTCTATTCATGTAACCTCCCGCGTAAAAAGAAGAAATGCTTACATTTCGATCAGATTTAATTACGTAACAATACGTGACAGCGATCAATAGGTATCGATGCATTTAGTTTTTACAGGACGTGCTTCAATTGCTATAGATCGTGTTGCTACGGTGAATTTTATTTATACACGAGTCTACTCTCTTTCATAGCTTTTAAGCAATCTATCACACTAATATAAACGCGAAAGATTAAGTATGGATGGATGTTTGTTACGTTTTCACATAAAAACTACTGAATAAATTTTAATTAATCTCTACAATACATATTTTATTTTACATTAAAATAAGACGAGCTATATAAATGCTTATTATTGTCTGTGGGCTCGTTCGCGGGTAGAACTGCTGCAACCAGAACCTAATAATATAGGGCTAAAGTTTCTATGTTAGTTTGTTTGCATGAACACATTAATTTTAGGCGTTACTGGACCGATTTCAAAAATTCTTTCATCGTTGGAGATGTACGTGATCCATTACGCAAATTCTACGCGCGAAGTCACATAAAACATAATCAAGTCGTAACATTAAATCATTCGTAGCTCAATTAATTTCTTAGCATCCTTCATTAGGTAATTGGCCTACTTATTTTTCAGTAATATCGTTCCTTTAAAAAGGTACAACGTGAGTTAAATACGATGACTTGAAATAATAATATCCTTCATCTCCATATGAAGAGAACAATTATTTTACTTCCTGACTGTCCATTACCTGTTGTATTGTGAAAAGGAGAGAATTAATTCAAGTACCCACTTAGTACAGCATTGAATATTTATGAAACGCTCTTTCAGAAAAAGAAATCAATTATAATGAAAGATCATTTTCGTAATGCTGTATTTTTTTTCTGTAGTAGATATTCTTTATCGATATCACTTTAATAACTGCTTATTGTCTTTGGGATAATAAAATAAATATAAACTTTGAAATATCGGAACGTAGAAACAAGCGTGATATCAATAACCTTATGTTCCTCGATGAACCCTGACAAATGAGGCATTGTTGCGGCGATGCGACGTGACGTTAAGAATTTGCCATAGAATGTACCTATAAAATTTCCGCATTATATTTTTTTATTTCGATGCGTTCGCGTCTCAGCCGTGATACGATATTTAAAAAACAAACGATCGGATAAAAGGTACTTAACAGACCAGTTCTCCTGTGGAATATTATGCCCGTAAGCTTTTTTAATATTTGTTTCTAATTAGATTATTGAATAAAATTTCTAAACTTTTTATATGCGTTAGGTGGGTGTCGTAATATTGAGTTGTATCTCCGGTAATTCAAAACTCATACTGTTGTAAACAAACTTCACACAATACTAACATAATGTCCAAAGTTGCATTGCATCATCATCCGTTAAATCACTTGCGTGTTGCATTTCGCTGCTGTTTGCCGGTAGGACAAGTATCTACTCCTACACATTCCGACCCTAATGCTTCCTTTATTGTTCTCTAACTTTGTTGTGTTGGAAAATGACAAGCCATTACCAACAGTATACGTGAAAGTCACACAATACCATTCATAACTTCTAAATGAATTGTAAATAGCGGAGATCTGTTGTTATACTAATTTCATCACATCATCGTATTCGTTTTGTTTTTACTATAGGCATGTGATACTCAGCAGATACATTGTGTCCGATTGTGTCCCATATGCTGAAAATTTTAATTCCTTCAGCTACTATCAGTAAAACATATCTAAACAATAGTATTACATTAAACCATAAAATGTATAAATATTCTCACGTAGTCAATAAAAAACGGATTTCTATCGCATGCCTAACATCGATTCGTGTGCTCGGTTTAAATAATAATTATAGATAGCAGATAGCGATGTTCGTGAGATAAACCGAGCAAATCGGATCAACGTCCACACTCACAAAGGGATACCATCTATTTGCGCTTTACAAAATTCTTTTCCATCACTTTTGTTAAGCCTCAAAGCAGTTAAATAACTGTCGGGCTGTGACAGTGAAGGCTTTGTGAGGATAAAGGGACAATATACCTGTGGACACGTCATTTTTACTTGAAACATCCGCACTTTGTAAGAAAAAACAAGGCCACTGCATCTATATGGTACCTAAAGTGGGTCGCGAGTGTCGCCTTGTGGTTTCTCACTAACCACTTTTCAGTTATATTTGTTGTTTTTGGAAATTGCGTGATTTGAAAATATTTTGACAAGTAATGTAATTATGGACATTTATTTAAGGCCGTGGTTGCTAATTATCATAGATTGAATTGAATTTTGAATAAACGTACATTTGAATAAACAAACGGAGTTAACTACCATTACCAATTCGTAAAATCTAAAATTAAGGGTCGCTAAATTAAACTCAAATCATTGAATTAGGATTCTAAATTGGTGCCATTAAGTCTTACAAATTGTTCTTATTTGTGTATTTTGATGTCACGATGCGGTACAGTGATTAGGGGCATGCAGACTGCAGCCTGCATTGTAATTTGTGGCTTTAAAAACCAGGCCCATTCAATGTGAAATCAGATGATCAGATATCACCCTATTGACATGAGGTATTTTTGGCATAAATGAATGCGCTGTTAATACTTAATGCAGATGTATGCACTCTATAATCTAACTTTGTGAATCATTACCTTTTAATAAAGAGCCATTGTCAATTATTGTCAAAGGGGTTTGGTTCTCCATTTAGGATTTTATTTATAGTGTAATTAAACATATACAACTATACGAAAAACTAGTTTCATTTGTAATATTGACTCACAAATATCCATGTATCCCTTTTTATTTCCTAGAATTAAGGAGCGATTTTAAAATAAAACTTTTAAAATATTTAGCGATGAGTCAGTATTATATTATCTGTGGTAATGGCGCGTGACCGAAATCACATTAAAATTGCAAAAAATATCTAGTCAGCACATTAACAATACATAAACGCCGTAGACGACGATACTTTATATACCTTTAAGGATGGGATCAAATTTTATTGGTATAGCTGGGGGTTTTTATGCAAATGTTAAATCTATAAAAATTCATCCCGCCCATAAAATTGACATTGTAAAAATCACAAGCGGTACTTTGTGTTGCTCATATGCGTAAAGGATTAATAAGTACAATAACTGTAGCAAATGGATGATTAATCCCACTCGGATGATATATTTCGGCTTAGCATAAATTGTATTTTATGTCCCGAGCAATTTTAACATTCACGTTTATAGCATTCTGTAAATTTTGTAGAACTGTATCACAGGAATCTCATTTCTATGTATTTATTTTATAGCAAGGGGACAAAAGAAAAGGAAATTTCGTCATGGAGACTAATATTACATCGCAATAAAGTCAGTAAATTTGTTCCGTACGAGGTAAATCTCTAGATCTACTGAACCAGTTTTTAAATTACTTTTATCAATAAAAATCGTTACCTATTTCTCAGTCATATCTCAGGCTATGTTTTATTTTGCTTGTGTCCTTGGTCAACTCGGGCGGAGACACGAGTAATCGAAGTTTCAAGTCGAGAGAAAATAGCTGTATGTGAAAAAATTCGAGAATTATCATTATTGGTTTATTCCTCACAAAATAGAACACCACATAAGATCTCCCAAAAAAAAAAAATGTATTTTCTTTCCAAGACAGGTTATGTGTTCCTGGAACACTTGCCTTTATGAAATAAGAAACTTATAGATATTTGCTAACGAATAATGTATTTTCAGATAATTGGAGTGAGCATGCTGACTAGACTAGTGACGATTGCATTGGTGGCAGCGACCTGGCGGCTCACCGACGCCTGCTCTTGTTCACTAGAACATCCGCAAACACATTTTTGTAACAGTGACTTCGGTAAGTTTATCTGTCCGTGTCCATTATGTTTAAATTAATTACTTAATTAATATAAACCTATCCTAGTGGATAGTCTTTTAATTTTCCAAATAATTTAAGTTGCGATAAAATATGGGTTGAGTAAGCTTTTACAGGGAAATACCACATCTTGATTAAAGATTAACGTCCATTGATATCGCATTAACATTATGTTAACGTGCTTCGCATAGTAAGCGCGGAGGCCGCATGCCCAAATCTTTTAACCCTTCGCCCTCTTATCTCACAGACGGATCTTGTGTCCCAATCACATAAAAGGCTCACAACATTCTCAATAATTATTTTCAAACGCAACTGGCGACATTTAAGATATTAGGTACATTTAAAATACGTCTGCTTTCGCATACAAAAGATCTATCTAGACGAAAGTGAAATTTAAAATTAAAAAAGTAAAATTCCTATCATTGCTGTCTAAAAGAGAGTCTCGTTATAGTCCAAATCAAACATCTATTTCCTTATAAATTGAAGTTGTATAACAAAGTAGATGTAGAAAATCTTACAAATTGAAGTACTAAGCACTTCAAATTTACTCTATTTCCTTACAGTTATCGTCGGTCGAGTACAAAGACTATTCAGAGGAAAAGATTTCTACGACGCTTACAAAGTGAAAATTCGAAACGTTTTTAAAGTAAGCAATACTTTTTATGATTTTTATTCACAAATTAAAGAGAGTTTTTTAATATTACATTGATTTTAATAAAAAAATACACCATTGTTTAAAAGTTTTTCTATTATTGAAAGCTAGCATTTCAACAATTTATAATTTTACTTACAGGCAACCCCAAAGGCAGCCTTAGCTCTGAAATCAGGTCGAATACTAACGCCCTCACAGGATTCCTTATGCGGAGTTAGCCTACAGCCAAGAGAGACCTATGTCATAACAGGTATTGTATTTGTAAATATTTATCATTTCATTTGAATACTTTAATCTCATTATCTAACGCGTTAGTTTTAAGAACATCAATAGATAACAACAACGTTTCTGCTTCTAAGTTAAGGCTAAATAAAAACGAGCTGAACGCATATACATAACGCAACAATCAATTTGCAATTTGTTTTAAATATAAAAATTGTTTTACGAAGAGTCAGCTAACGACTTATAAACACTCACACATATATCTTCATACATACGCACTTCATACGTCGAATGAGCGTTCTTGGTAAGTTGGTAAATATACGCTTTAATCATTATTCTTACGTAAACTCGAACAAAATATTAATAAGTTGTTACACAGGTCGCGTGATGCACCTGCAAGCTCACGTCCAGCTGTGTGGCTACATTAACAAATGGCGGGAGGTGACGCCGCGTCAGAGGAAGGGATTCCGACTCCTCTACCGACAGGGCTGCACGTGCAAGGTAATTGATGGCGATAGTTACTAATTACATTACCCGTACGTACGAGTTATGCAGCTTTTATATAATTATCGAAATACGCGACGGATGGTGCATACACACGAAGCTTTCATTATTTTTATTTCATTCCACTAGCCTTCATAAAATAATTGTATCATCCAATTATACATTTACATCGTATTACATAATTATACAGTCGTAACCTTATCATCAGATATATAATAAATTGCAGTTGCTGCATGACAAATGTAGACAGTAAAATCGAAGGATAATATTTTCGATTGATAATATTTGCATAGGAAGAAAATGAATGGATGTTTCTCGTACCCAATGAAAGAACAATATAAGTTTAGTATTAATATTCAAGGCAAGCCGATATTATCCAATGTTTTCTTGTGATTAATTATTTATGAGACTAACAATTTATGAAAACAAGTTAAAACACGAATACAGTGAAATACGGAAATTCAGCATACTTCCCCAGAACATTAATAAACAGAACATAAATAAAGAGAACTTTTCGAGTAATTATCCTTATTTATGCATGTTCCCGAATGGAACGTTAATCTACCTCTGTATAGGATAGGATTAAAATTGAAATATTAAATGGAAAGCAATTGTCTGAACATTTTCATCGTTAAATGAAAACGATGACTTAATTGGAACCGATGACGCCGTCAGGCTTATTGGATTCTCGTGTTAATACCGCAAACTTGTTTAGCTTTGCCTTCAATTACATTACGAGTATCAAGTAAACGAGTCACGAATTTTCCCGCCGTAGTATAAGATTCGTGTGCAAAACAGCTTAGCTATTAGGCTATTAGGCTAATTTTCTTTAACTGCTTACAATTGACCCAGAATTGACAGCATTTGGAAATAACAATATGTTGCCTTCTAATGTTTACCTTATTTTATAGTTGGGTAATCGCATCATGTTTTTAAAATATCATCATTTACTGACCAATAATTTCCGTATTTACTATTGTTTAATGATACGGGTACACTTCTATGAAGGATTATACCAATAAAGATTTATTAACTACGTACAAGTATGTAATAACCAGATGCGTTGCTTTTCATCCGCGTAAGTCCGTATCCCGTAGGGATATCGGGATAAAAAGTTTGCCTATATGTGATTCCAGTTGTGCAGCTGTTTACGTACCAAATTTCATTGCAATCGGTTCTGCAGTTTTTGCGTGAAAGAGTAACAAACACACACACACACACACACACATCCTTACAAACTTTCGCATTTATATTATTAGTAGGCTTTCCTATCCTACTAATATTATAAATGCTACTAATAGGATTAATAATCCCATAAATTAAATAATTACAGGTACATGTGAACCGCCGAACTACAAAATCGCCAAACACTTGCGTGACGGGCTACGACGAATGCTACGAGCGACACGGCATCTGTCTTCATGACCGAGAGAGGCGGTGCAGGTGGACTAGGTAATTAATTTATTGACTAGGAAATTGTTTTAAAATTTTTATTTGATACATCTTCTTATATATAAAATTCTCGTGTTACAACGTAAGTTACCTTACTCCTCCGAAACGGGAGGACCGATTCAAATGAAATTTTGTCTGCATATCGGGTAGGTCTGAGAATCAGCCAACATATATGTTTTATATCCCTAAATGATAAGAATAAGGCAAAACAGCGTTTGCCGGGTCAGCTAGTAAGTTATAAATTATCAAAATTGTGACATCATTGAAAGCATAAAATCAAGAATTTAGTTATTTGTATAATAAATTAAAAGTGTACATAAAAACCAAATAAGACGTACCTACGCATTTTTTGTTTGCTCGAGTGTTGACAATGACTAATGCGAACTGATTTTATCATGGCTTCTAACCGATTATTTAAATTAGTTCTTTAACCCTGACGTGTGCTTAGCTTTTTAAGTTATGAAGATATTTATATTATTTGATCTTAACATCACATAATGCACTAAAATTATACCTTTCTGAGATCATGAATAAATTATGTGCTGTGAAATCTCTTCCTCATAGCATATTATTTTAACTTATGGTTTTTTGTTCGTTTTCAGAGCCCCTGCTCTCACGAGATGTCTTCAAAAGCAAATCTTCAACAATAACAGCACTATGACTTGATTAATCGAACGAATAACTATAGTACTAATAACTACCGTATATCTCGCCTCCACTGAATTGAAATTCCGGTGTTACCTTCGATTGTTACTAATATTTATAGATTCAAAGTTATATTTAAGCCAAATCTGAGATGACACGTAAGAATGTTATACATTGTAATGTTTTAAGGTAAAACGAAACTTGTTTATTTTGTTAATTATACACAAGAGCTTTAATAAGCTCAGCGGAAGGCTAGTATTGGATTTGGTTTATTTTATTGTGAAGTTGGAGAACGCAGACATTATGCATGGGCTATGAATGAATAGACGTAAAAAACGTGATAAATTTTAAGCAGCAGCGACGTTTTAAATATCAAAACGACACGAATTAACTGAACGCTATTACCAATTGTTGTTCTTTGGAATAATTCCTTGGAAGATTCTTAAATTGTTATTTAGTCTTCACAGACAAATTGCTTAACGTTATTTTGTATTATTTATTGTAAGTTATAACTATGTTAAGTTAAAGTATTGTAAATTAACAAAATAGTGATACAATTAGACTAGAATAAAGAATTAAGTTAATAGAGTTGGTTTTATTTATGTTCAACTTTTTGACGCCTACGAAAAATGTCATATATACCCGATTTCTTAACGCAAGAGTTATGCACATATTATACAAGGCTCGACATTTGTGTCTTGTTAGCAATAATGTTTGTGACGTTTTTGAATTATGTAATATTGTAATGACATCTTAGAGAAATAACAAACAAAAACTTACCATATCAGTGTGGTTATGATAATAAGTTTGTTCAATCAGAGGGAAGTTCTCGCGTCCCAAGCGTCGTTGCAATTGAAGTAGATGACCGAACACCCATGGCCGATCCTAAATCCAATTCAATTCCATTATGAGTTGTTCAAACAACCACAACTTTTAACTACGTTATAAACTATTGGACTTCACAAAGACAATATAAATAAGTAATATAGTTGAAACTTGTAACAGCGTTTGCCTTTTACTCTATCGACCGCTACAAACTGTTCGTATTTATTAGCATAAAGTAACCCGAAGCTGACATTTCAGAATACCCCGAGGAGCGTGGTGATTTATACCCGCCTCAATCTCATATTTCCTTTTAAAATGCATTAAAGTAGCGTATTTTACCTTACCTTTAAATTACCTTTAAAGTATTTTACAGAAAATGATGATACTTTTTTATGTCTAAAATATAAAATAACTTCTAATAAATAGTCTTTAATTCCCCATTACAGTCGTCATCTATAAATGATCGGTTTAGTAGATGTTTACTAATTTTACTATCGATCAATCGACTGCATGTAATAATATAGCACTGTCAAAGTTTAAAAACAAAGCTTCTATGTTATTCATATTCAGTAAACGGTATTACCAATTTTTCAATGTCCAAATTTAAGAGAGTTGAACATTCATCATCCCGATAATATTAAATAATGCTTGAAAATCAACTCTAAATAAAATAACCTTCATCGAATACAATGTACGTTTTACACTTAACCTAAAAATTTGTTCGTGTTCAAGTGTAGTCAGTTATCAAAGGCAACAAACTCTATTTAACACAAGGTTACAAGGCCTCGCACCCCATTTTGCTGTTGATGGAAAACGAACTGTAATTACCTGGAAGTGATAAATTGAGTTTAGGCTGTTGATCGAGGGTACTCCTCCGAACTTAAGGCCCAGGAGTAAGGCGCGGTGGTCGGCACCAGCGTCGCGAACATTTTGTCTCACCAAGACGAAATCCGGCCTATAATAAAATCGCAAATTTATATCTGCACTTGGGACTTAGTCAGGTATGAGCAGAGAAAGAAGTATTCTCTATGCGACTACAACTTTCGTATTAACTGTAATTACGTAATATTCAAAAGAGTTCAGTGATACAACACTAGATATACCTATGTAGAAGCAAAAGATATGTTTGTATATAATGATGGTATTTAAATAAAAAAATCGTTTATTAACGATCTCTTTAAAATTTCGTAGGCATAAACTTTTATAATATGGCTGTTATTACCGGTAAATGGAAAAGGACACGTATAAATAAGATAATCTACACTAATATTATAAAGAGGAAAACTTTGTTTGTTTGGTTGTAATGAATAGGCTCAAAAACTACTGGACCGATTTTTAAAATTCTTTCACCATTCGAAAGCTACGTTATCCACGAGTAACATAGACTATATATGTACCACGGGCGAAGCCGGGGCGAACAGCTAGTAAAGAATAATGCGCAAATTAAATTAAATAATTTGTTCTAGAACATAATACGATGAATACAAAACAGCCTTTTGCATTTTCTTTCAATTGGCAAAGAGCAAACACTCTCTATATAACAATGCAGATATAAATTAATATTTTTACCAAATATATACTCCACTGCAATATTCTTGGTAAACATTACAAAATAATTGTCTACTAGTGTGCATACGGAATATAAACTAAGCAACAATAGCATATGTTCCAAATTGATTCCTACATTTTTAATAAGAATTGAAGAAAAATGAGGATGGTTGACATATTAAGAATTTATTTTCCATTAGCAGGGGTTAATTAAATTATCTAATGTTCACTTCACTCTATTCTTGTACACTGTAATTATAAGGTTTTACACAAACTGATAAAACAATTAAGAAGACTTACTTGAAACATCGGGTAACCTTAGTTCCGCTGCGGTATACCGCCATAGACACGTTGGCGCCATCAGAGTTAGCTGTCACAGACAATTCCTAAACAAGAACACGCAAATTTGAAAAGTTATCTCTTAGAATATCTTCAAGAAAATTAATTCAACTTCCTTCAATTAGCTCGGCAAGAAAAGTTACTAAGCCGTCATGGTGAAACTAAATTCATTTACACTACGTTTCTCGCACTTAAATGAATTATAGGTATTTTCACAGTCTAATAAATATTTTACCGTCTGTTCTTTTTTTTTGCTGGAAGATTACCTTATTTAAAATAAAATACTTTCTTTTGAGATATTGTGTATTGGTGTTAAAATTTTGTTGTTCTAATAAATTTTCTGTTCAATAAATTAACCTTCGTTGTTACTCAAATCCAAGATATGGCTGTAATGATCTAGCGATAACCATCGTGCTACCGAAGGGCAACCATAACACGATTATTATAAGATAATTAGGTTACTTTAAAATAATCATAGAGTATTTGACTTACTTACGATACTGCGTCAATATTAACCATAATATATATTATTATTATTATTATGTTAATAAATATGTTTCACAAAATAATCTCGAAAATGTACTTTTTATATGTAACAAATTTTAACGAGGGATTAAATATTCCTCATCTGAATTGATTCCTCTTCTCATCTGAACCGTTGAATTTTTTTTTGAAGAATCAGATCAAATCAGATCATTAAAGAAGGAGAGAAACTGTTATATCTGATTATAGTATTTGCTGTCCTAAGTATTTATTTTTATATATAAATCTCAACATTAGCTTCGCGTGTGACTTGAATCAGATTCTATGAAGAGTGATGTCCATCGAAAGTGTGATTGTACAATATTATATTAGTTTTAATAATAAAAGTGTGGACTGACAGCACTTTTTTATAGCGGGAGCCGTCTCACTACTATTACTTTTTGTCACGCAATAAAGCTTGAATTAACAATAGTCGGGTTTAAATAGGGGATGAAAATGTACAAACCCGGAACTCTGCTTGTTCGACGCGTATATCCCATTCGCCGGGCAAGCGACGACCACGGAAATATTTCGACCAATCGGTGTTTTGGTCATCCACAACCAGCAACGTGACGCAGCGGTCACGGTTGTAACCACGGCCCACTGATGCCACCGAAGTTACACTCCCTACGTAAGTATTTAATAACAGTAATAATAAAAATCTAGTATATCAGTAGTTATATCAATCCTTAGGCTCCTGAAATAGTTTAACACTAAGTCTCAGGAGCCAGAATTATAATTATCCAGAATATTTGTTATCACTGCAGTACTATGCCATCAAAATTATTTCAGATAGCGCAATATTTTCTATTGGTAAATACATATTTTTATATTTGTATATTTATAGATGATATAAATATAAAATGTAAAAGAAAATAAACAAGAATGTAATTGGTTTTTTTTTACACTTATTGCTTTGCGTTTACTCATTGATCATAAAAAAATTAAGTTACAAATAACCTAAACTGATCACTTTACTTCATTAAATATGAAAATAAACCCATTAGCCGTGATAAATGTAAAACGTTATTCACAACCATCTCTAACATATTTAAAGGAATTCAGTCTATTCAAAAAAGATTGCATAGAAAGTAATTTAGATTCAAAGAATTAATTAAATTAATCAAACCATATAAGATCAATTCGCTGGGCGTTTTTAAGAATGTTTTGTATTTTTCCTCAGAGTTTTATTTATACCGAAAAATACAACAATCTGAATAACATATTTATTTTATTCATCACATGCAATTTTAAGAAATATACAGTGTTGACAAATTCATTCATCATTTCAGCCATCTATATTAACTGTAGATATTAATAAATTATACCAATATTAATAATATATGCGACCGTTTACTATAATACCAAGAAAGAGATTGACATGGAATTAGAGTACTTACAAATTTTTAAAAGAATTCTAACAGATATGTAAAAGATAAAACCAAAGGGTTAAAAGAAAAAGTAAACGTAGAGACAGTGGAAATAGACAACCTTTTTATTTTTGTTAAATCTCCCAGTAATCTTCTTTTTGAACAACATAATGATCCGGCAAGACGTCTGATGGCTTAAAAACCACGTCGAGCTTTTTATACACGTTTTACTGAAATTGCCTTCATTACCTTTATGCTGGACGAGATGTTTTGTGTTTTTTCTTTGTATTAAGCTTTTGCATTAATCGGAACATTTCGATTTGCTCCAAACTTCAGTGTATCATATATTATTCTGTACAACAAATAGTGAAAATGTAACTTCATGAATAATGTTTTGAAACCAGAGCTGTGCCAGAACCCCCAATTTTTCAAAGCAAACGAGAATCCGTCAGCTTTGTTCGAATTACATTTCTTATCCGACATTGATTAATCGTCCTTTTGTAACTAAGGCGACAAATGTTAGTTATGTAACTATGTACCTACAGACAAACACCTGATTCCTGACAATTGAAATTTTGTTACAGCGGAATGTTAGTCCTTGTAATGCAACATGAATTTAATTTGAAATATATTTCTATAAGCGATATTAATTTTCATGAAGTTGTTTAAAATCGCCCTAATCAATGAATCTTTCACTCCTGTAAGCATGAACTTATTGTGATATTCATTATTTAGAGTTATTAGGTTACTGTTTATTACTATTTTAACGTTAACTTACCTAGCAAATTAGCCCCTTGATCCCTCGCAGCGCCAGTCAACGATTGTACCCGCTGTAGAAGAGATTCCCTAGACTTGGCTGGAGAGGAAGGCGCTGATGTTCCTCGAGACCCTCCGCGGAGGTTCAGAGACAGGTCGCCGCCGGAGCCAGCGCTGCCCGTGCTCGCCGCGCTCGGAGTTGGTGGTGCTGCACCGCTCCCGAGGCTACCACCTGTCGCTGTACCGTATCATAGCAGATTTAGAAAATCAATGAATCGATTGCCAATACGCATATAAAGGATATCATAAATGCATCAGCATTTAACTGAAATTACAAAGCGGAGTCTTGGAACATGTGATATTCAAAATGTATTAATAAACACGACTTTTTTGTGTTTGATTTTACGCGAGTATCATACATTTTGATATTAAAGACTTTATCGTATTTTTAACGCGACTTATTCATTATATTATTAACCCGACGTTTCGAACACACAGCGATTGTGGTCACAAGGAGACCGAGATGTTAGATGTCTTGAAGGTCATACGAAAATTGTTGTTTGCGAACTACCTTCATCTATTTCTCCGAAGTTAATATAGAGTATGTTTCCGGATGTTGGCAGTATTAGTTAGTGGATAGTGTCTTCTAGTCTTTTGGTATGTTGCATGGGGTTTTAAGTTTTTGATAACAGGATTCCAGGTGTTGGAAAGCTTCAAACCATCTCGTCTAATGAAATTTGGATGTTTTTTAATTTCAATAGCCAGGTGTTGGAAAGCTTCAAACCACCTCGTCTGATGAAATTTGGATGTTTTTTAATTTCAATAGCCTCACGTACAAGTCTTGGAAATAATTTATTTTCTGCTACCAATACTTCTTTTGTTTGGCCGATGTAGGAGAGACCACAATCACAGTCTAACTTCGTCGAAACGTCGGGTTATTAATATAATGAATAAATCGCGTTTAAAATACGATAAAAAGTCTTTAGTTTCTAAATAAACATGAATTCGAAATGTATTAATAAAAAAATTGAATACAATTTCAATAAGAAGAAAGTGCATTTAATGAAAAAACTAAGACTAGTTTATTTATATTAAACCAACGTCTTTCCCCAGCTACACTCAGATTGATGGCAGTTTTTTTTTTTGTAAGGTTTTCTAGTGATTATGAAAGAGCAACAAACCAAAAAGCCCTTTTCCGTTCAGCGGTTTTTGAGACATAAGTGATATAACAAACCTGTTCTTTTCTAACTTCCAATTATTGTAAAATTTTGATTTAAAACAGCTTATACTTACCCTGGGAGACCGGACGTTGCTGCGGCTTGGGTTGGCTGGTGGTGGCCGGGCGGCCGGTGTACGGGTCCACCTCGCCCTCATCGCACTCCGACTGGAGGTCACCGGAGCTAAATCTGCGCAACGCCTCCGCTGAACTACGTGCGTACAAGGGACACGCACGGGAGGGAAACCGACACACACAATGTAGCCACTCATTGATGCCAACACCTACCTACCACTTTTTCTACTAATCAGTTTTATCTCATACTCCCTCTTTGTATTTACTATATGAATATATCTACTACTAAAAGCTTTTGTGCGGATAAAACACTCATACGCTAATTCAATAGCAATTCAATTAACAAAATTTTAATGGAAAGATAAAACGAACCTTAAAGTAAGTCAATTAATCTGCACAACAATTAAAACTTTACAAAACAATTGCTGGCATTTACGAAATAAATTTTAAAGCAATTTGGAGATCCACAACATTGATAGGGAGGAAGCACCATGCAATGACGATGGTATTCTTGTTGTTCGTGAATTCCCCTTGTTTCTTCGCAGGCGACAATCAGTGTGGCTTAAAATGTTCATGAGTGCTACACGGTATGTGAACAGCAAGGAAGGTGAGAGGGATAATCCTTGTACCTGACTTAACTGAAAAGCACTTAGAGATATGAGACATAGGTGCTGAAATGTAGTGTTCGGTAAATAGGCGACAATAAAGTCAGATACAAGGGTAAGCTTAGCTGTCTCATCTTAGCGAACTTAATATCAAAAAATAACAGTATAAATCAATTTAAGACAATATACTAGTTTAAAGTTCATATTATATGATTCAGCTTGGGGTAAAGATTTTGATTCGTAAGCAGCAATTGCAATACGAAAATTAAGTACATATTGAATTATTCAGACGTACATTATAAAAGTGTAAGCCAAAAGTGTTTAATCATAATGCAATCCATTCAAAGATTCTTTAAGTATTTACAAAACGAGAACGACGAAGTGAGACGAAAAAGAGACGATGTTTAGTTAAACAATCTACAAGTTTCTAATTTATTTTAAAGAAAACTTCGTTAAACTTCTTGACACTTTTAAATTAAAAGATGCATAAAAAGTATTTGTTGAAAACACATCTCATTTGTCGAGTGTTCTCGTTTATAATTTGCACGCTTTCTCGCTAACATTAATTTAACCCTGTTTGTTTTTCATTTGCAATTGCACTTCAAAACACGTTGATGAAATTTAAATTAATTCTTAACATTGTATAACGAATTCTCTTTATTTACTTTAATTAAAATAAAACGTAGCACCTTTGAGAATTTGAATTTGGTATTCTACAGCTCATTTGTTTCCCACAACATATAAATAACGCGATAATAAAACACTAATGCTTGACTGTTTTTAATTAAATCATTATAAATACAAGCACGCTCACACATGATCAATACAACTCTTTGGTAGCATACCTTCGTTTCAAGTAATTGACATTGGAAGTGAAGGAATTTCGGAAGCTTGAGAAAGACAGGGTTGATGTGGTCGCGGCCTGCGGGCCACAAATGCCAGGACACCCCGACCGATCTATTTTGACCGCCCCTGGACAGAAACGATTACGAACATAGATCATTTTATCACGACCATGTCACAATTTGGACTTATAACTAATTAATGTAACACATACAAAATAGTATTCATAATCTCATGTGTAATTTAAACATGATAAATAATTGGAATAATCCACATTGGCTAAAAAAACCTTTACAGTTACTTATTTATTGTCTAGCTTACTATCGTCCACGGAATTTGAAATCTTACCTTGGAAAATTCACTCGCAAGTTTGTTTGCAAGTCGGTTTGTCGACGGTATGCGCTGTTGAGCTACACAGGAACTTTTAGAAGGAGGTAAGGAATCCTGTGGAAGTTTTGTTTGCTTAAAATCGAAAAGTATGTATTTGACCATAAATTAAGCTCAAACTACAAAACAAAATATATATAGATTTATGTATCTTATTTAGAAATATAACACTTTTCTAATATCGTTTGTGATAGAAACTTAAATGTAACAATTCAACAATATCATGTACTTTTAAATTTGTTCATTTAATTACATTAACGCGAATATTTAAAATATGTTAATCTCCGAGAATGGTCTTATTATGTACACCTTTAGACGGATACTTTTGACGTGACAACGTCTTAAATTAGGTTGCGGCTCGGAGTCACTCATGAAAAAGTGTAACGCCCGGTAACGTTACGATGAGTCGCCGAACTATGATCGGCCGCGCGCGCAGCACTAGAGTATTAGGCGCATTGAATCGGCGCGTGCTTGAGTCTCTGTCTCTGTCTTTTTAGTAAACAAAATATCTTTTCTATAGTTAAAATTTGTGCAATCCTTATTTTCATTCAATTCCTTGTTTCTATTGTGCAATTTAATAATATTCATATCAATACATATTCTACCGAGAAAAAGACGTTGTCACGTAAAATCTTCGCCCGTAAAACCGACTTTACAGGCAACCATTTTTTTTATCATGTTTATTTGTTTTATCATATGACTACAATAATTTAAATATGTGTAAGTTACTACTTTATTTCTTATTTTTTTGTTAGGAACTACATCGTTATGTAACAGGAAGTTTAAATAGAAATAAAATGACCTTTACCTGAAAAAGGGTTTCATAAAATGAGGGCGCATAAGGGTCGGCTCCGATTTAATATTATTAAGGATAAACCTTTTTTCGTAAGCTGACACAATTATTGGTGAGAAATTTTGAGATACGCAGGTTCGAATCCTGCCTCGTGATCAAATTTTTTCTATTCTTTCAAAATTTCTCATTTATAAAGCATTTCAATGCTATAAAACTAAAAATTAAACAATTATTGGTCTAAATTTAAATGTTAATCATTTTACCGAAATAAAACTCAATTACAACCAGCGCTACAGCTTCTGGATGTATTCTGTTTAACTTATCTTTTATTTAACATAGTAAATTACATTTAATTTTTACTTTTATAGCATTGAAATGCTTTATAAATGATAAATTACCCTAGCAATTGCTACGGTATGGCAAAAACGCGGGTTCGATTCCCGCCTTGTGATCATTTTTTTCTATTCTTTCAAAATTTCTCATAATTAATAATATATAAAAATATACAACCAAAACAGTTAAATATGTTATCAAGGACAGTATAAAATAATAATCGTAAAAAGTCAAAATAATTAATCAGGAACATTATATTTTAAAAATGAAATCTTCTTGTCGGTGAAAAAACTTAGAAAATTGAAATATCAGATCGATAAAATATAGGTAAGATAGATACATATTTATATTCAAGTTTACCTTATCTATCATATAAACAACTCATAAAATTGAAGATTTATCGATTAACTTGTATGGTATCGTTAAAAATAGATGCAGTAAACAATTGTTTTCGTTAATCGTATTATGTGAAGTTAAAATAAATTTTCTTTATGCATCATGCTAAGAAACATTTTCAACCGACTTTAAATAAAAGAAAAAAAGCAGGAGATTATCATTTTATTCGACTGTTTGTTACCTCATAACTTTTTTACTAGGTGAAGAAATTTTTATGTTTCTTTTAATATTTGAAAGCTGGTGCCTCCCATGGATCCGTTCAAATATTGATTCAGTTCTTTAAATGGCTTGTTATTAAAAATTATTATAAAATGCCACAACACGTACCATTTTTTACATATTGCGCATAATAAAAAACAATAATACTGGCTATTTCAAATACTTTCAACAAAAAACTGTTTTAATTTGAAGTATATTAGTGTAGGATATGAAAGGAATTTGGATATATTAAATTGTTTACACTGTACACTCTATGGCTGGCATATATTATATTGTATAAATTCTGTTTTCATAGACGTACTTTATACGGTACGAGTAAATCTTAAATACGGTTAATTTGCCTATTACGTCAACAAGGTACACATTAATCATAATGCGCAAATAGTATAAACAAAAACAAATCTTTAAATCTGTTCGACTCGATATAATTACTTCACAGTTCACAACATGAAATGTTATTGAAACCCTATATCACACAGCTCTAGACGCCGTAATTCAAGCCTATATTTGATGTTATTCGAGGTTGTATTTTGGCATGTCGCCAATTGCTGTCAGCCGCCAGCCATATTTTGTCCCGCCCTACGCAATTCACGAGGTCACTTACAGCGTACAGACCATCGACTGTCCTCACCTGAATAAAACACGTTTACCTTTACTTAGCTATGTGCAAATTTTGTTTCGTTGAATGAGAACCGTAACAACATAATCTAAAAGAATTGAGGTAATACCATTTCTTTGACTCAGTATCGATTTATAGTATGAACTCCGAAATTTGTCAGTAATAATTATGAAATATCGGTTTGCTTATTGCAGTGGTGGCTCAGTGTTGAGAACCTCGGACTTCAAAATCGATAAGTCGG